>NW_027521376.1:0-47586 GCF_052094955.1 Ictidomys tridecemlineatus
TGGATACTGGGGTGCAGAAGGACTGACAAAGAAAGCAGATGTTGGAGACTGGGGGGCAGAAGGACCGTTACAGAGAGCAGAGGTTGGAGACTCTGGTACAGAAGGACTGTTACAGAGAGCGGAGTTTGGAGACTGGGGTGTAGAAGGACTGTTGCAGAAAACAGAGGTTGCAGACTGGGGTGCAGAAAGACCGATGATGACAGGAGAATTTGGAGATACGTTCCAGAAGGACTGTTAAAGCGAGCAGGGGTTAGAGACTGGTGTGCAGAAGGATCTTATAGAGAGCAGAGGTAGGAGACTGGGGTGCAGAAGGACTGTTTTAGAGAGAAGAGGTAGGAGACTGGGGTGCAGAAGGATCGTTGCAGAGAGTAGAGCTTGGAGACTGGGGTGCAGAAGGCCTCTTACAAAGAGCAGAGGTTAGAGACTGGGATGCAGAAGGCCTGTTTCAGAGAGAAGAGGTTGGACACTGGGGTGCAGAAGGACTGTTACAAAGAGCAGAGTTTGCAGACTGGGTTTCAGAATGGTCATACAGAGAGCAGAGGTAAGAGACAGAGGTACAGAAAGACTGTTACAGAGGGCAGAGTTTGGAGACTTGGGTAAAGAGGAATTGTTGCAGAGAGCAGATTTTTCAGACTGAGGTACAGAAGAACTGTTGCAGAGAGCAGATTTGGAGACTGGGTTGCACAAGGACTGTTGCAGCGAGCAGATGTTGGAGACTGGGGTGCAGATGAAGTGATACAGAGAGCAGAGGTTGGAGACTGGGGTGCAGATGGAGTGATACAGAGAGCAGAGGTTGGAGACTGGGGTGCAGAAGGCCTGTTACAGAGCAGAGTTTGGAGACTAGGGTGCAGAATGATCTTACAGAGAGCAGAGTTTGGAGACTGAGGTGCAGAAGCACTGTTACAGAGAGTAGAGGTTGTAGACTGAGGTGAGAAGGACCCTTGCAAAGAGCAGAGGTTGGAGACTGAGGTGCAGAAGTATAGTTACAGAGAGAAGATGTTGGAGATTGGGGTCCAGAAGGACTGTTACAGAGAGCAGAGATTGGAGTCTGGGGTGGAGAAGGACTGTTGCAGAGAGCATATGCTGGAGACTGGGGTGCAAAAGGAAAGCTGCAGAGAGCAGAGGATGGAGACTGGGGTGCAGAAGTATCCTTGGGGGAAGCAGAGTATGGAGAATGGGGTGTAGAAGGACTGTTACAGAGAGCAGAGTTTGAAGACTAGGGTTTAGAAAGACTTTTTCAGAGAGCAGACGTTGGAGACTTGGGTGAAAAAGAGCTGTTTCATAGAGCAGAGGATGGATACTAAGATGAAGAAGACGGTAACAGAAAGCAGAGTTTGAAGACTGGTATACAGAAGGACAGTTACAGAGATCAGAGTTTAAAGACTGAGATGCAAAAGAATTTTACAGAGAGCAGAGGTTGGAGAATTAGGTACAGAAAGCATGTTAGAGAGAGCAGAGGTTGGAGACTGAGGTGCAGAAAGATCGTTGGAGAGAGCAGTGTTTGGAGACTGTGGTGCAGAGGACTTCTACTGAGAGCACAGGTTGGAGACTGGGGTGCAGAAGGACTTTTACAGAGAGCACAGGTTAAAGACTGAGGTGCAGAAAAACTGTTGCAGAGAGCAAAGTTAGGAGACTGGGGTGAAGAAGGAGTGTTGCAGAGAGCAGAAGTGGAGACTGAGGTGCAGAAGGACTCTTATAAAGAGCAGAAGTTGGAGACTGGTGTAAAGAGGAGTGTTACAGAGAGCAGAGGTTTGAGACAGGTGTGTAGAAGGATCTTACAGGGAGCATAGGTTGGAGACTGGGGTACAAAAGGACTGTTGCTGAAAGCAGAGGTTTGAGACTGGGGTGGAGAAGGATCATTGAAGAGAGAAGAGTTTGGAGACTCGGTGCAAAAGGCCTGTTACATGCAGCAGAGGTTAGAGACTGGGATGAAGAAGGCCTGTTACAGAGAGCAGTTCTTGGAGACTGGGATGCAGAAGGACAATTACAGAGATCAGAGTTTGGAAACTGGGTTGCAAAATAATCTTAGAGAGAGCAGAGTTTGGAGAATGAGGTACAGAAGGACTGTTAGAAAGAGCAGAGGTTGGAGACTGAGGTGCAGGAGGATTTTTGGATAAAGCAGAGTTTGGAGACTGCAGTGCAGAAGGACTGATACAGAAAGCAGAGGTTTAAGACTGGGGTGCAAAAGGACCCTTACAGAGAACAGAGTTTGGAGACTGAAAGACTCTTACTGAGAGCAGACGTTGGAGACTGGGGTGCAGAATGAATGTTGTAGAGAACAGAGGTTGGAGACTGGTTTACAGAAGGACCATTGCAGAAAGTAGAGGTTGGAGACTGGGTTTCAGAAGGATCTTACAGAGAGCAGAGTTTTGACACTGAGGTGCAGAAGAACTGTGGCAGAGAGAAGAGTTTGGAGATTGGGGCGCTGAAGGACTGTAGCAGAGAGCAGAGGTTGGAGTCTGGGGTGCAGAAAGATTGTTACAGAGAGCACAGGTTAGAGACTGAAGTGCAGAAGGACTGATACAGAAAGCAGGGTTTGGAGACTGGGGTGCAGAAAGACCCTTACCAAGAGCAGAGGTTGGAGATTGCAGTACAGAAAGACTGTTAAAGAGAGCAGAGGTTGGAGACTGGGGTGGATAAGGACTATTGCAGAGAGCAGAGTTTGAAGACTGGTTGCAGAAGGAGTGTTTCAGAGAGTAGAGGTTGCAGAGTGAGGTGCAGAATGACGGTTACAGAGAGCAGAGTTTGGAGACTGTGGTCTAGAAAGACTGATATAGAAAGTAGAGGTGGGAGACTGGGTTGCCAAAGGACCCTTACAGAGACCAGAGGTTTGAGAATGCAGTACAGAAGGACTGTTGTAGAGAAGAAGGTTGGAGACTGGGGTGCAGAGTTACCAATGCAGAGAGCAGAGGTTGGAGACTAGGGTGCAGAAGGAATGTTACAGAGAGTACAGGTTGGAGACTGAGGTGTAGAAGGAGTGTTACTGAGAGCAGAGTTTGGAGACTGAGGTGCAGAAGTACTGTTACAGAAAGCAGAGGTTGGAAATTGGGGTGTAGAAGAACCGTTACAGAGAGCAGAGGTTGGAGACTGCGGTACAGAAGGACTGTTACACAGAGCAGATCTCGGAGACTGGGGAGCAGTAGGACTGTTGCAGAAGACAGAAGTTGGAGACTGGGTGGAGAAGGAATGTTACAGAGAGCAGAGTTCAAAAACTGGATTGCAGAAGGATCTTACAGAGAGCAGAGTCTGGAGACTGTGGTGCAGAAAGACTGTTGCAGAGAGCAGAAGTTGGAGACTGGGGTCCAGAAGTATCGTTGCAGAGACCAGATTTTAGAGACTGAGGTGCAGATGGACTGTTACAGAGAGCAGAGTTTGGAGACTGAGGTGAAGAAGGACAGTTACAGAGAGCAGAGTTTGGAGACTGGTGTGCAGAAGAACTTTTACAGAGAGCAGAGGTTGGAGACTTGGGTTCAGATGGATCTTACAGAGAGCAGAGTTTGGAGACTGGGTGAAAAAGACTTTTGCAGAGAGCAGAGGTTGGAGATTGGGATGGAGAAGAATCGTGGCAGAGAGAAGAGTTGGAGACTGGAGTGCATAAGAATCCTACAGAGAGCAGAGGTTGGTGAGTAGGGTGCAGAAGGACTGGAGCCGAGAGCAGAGTTTGGAGACTGGGGTGGAGAAAAATCATTGCAGAGAGAAGAGGTTGGAGACTGGGGTTCTGAAGGCCTGTTACAGAGAGCAGAGCTTCGAGACTTGTTTGCAAAATTCCTGTTACAGAGAGCAGAATTTAGAAACTATTCTGCAGAAGGACTGTTAAAGAGAGCAGAGTTTGGAGACTGGGTTGCAGAAGGGTCTTAAAGAGAGAAGAGGTAGGAGACTGAGGTGCAGAAGGACTTTTGAAGAGAGCAGAGGTTGGAGACTGTGGTGCAGAAGAATCCTTGCAGAGAGCAGAAGTTGGAGAGTGAGGTGTAGAAGGATTCTTGGAGAGAGCAGAGTTTGGAGACTGGGGTGTAGAAGAATGGTTACAGTGAGCAGAGGTTGGAGACTGGTGTGCTGAAGGACTGTTAAAGAGAGCAGAGTTTGGAGACTGGGTTGCAGAAGGGTCTTAAAGAGAGAAGAGGTAGGAGACTGAGGTGCAGAAGGATTGTTGCAGAGAGCAGAGTTTTTAGACTGAGTTCCTGAAGGACTGTTGCAGAGAGCAGATGTTGGAGACTGGTGTGCAGAAGGACTTTTGAAGAGAGCAGAGGTTGGAGACTGTGGTGCAGAAGAATCCTTGCAGAGAGCAGAAGTTGGAGAGTGAGGTGTAGAAGGATTCTTGGAGAGAGCAGAGTTTGGAGACTGGGGTGTAGAAGAATGGTTACAGTGAGCAGAGGTTGGAGACTGGTGTGCAGAAGGACTGTTACAGAGAGCAGAGTTTGGAGACTGGGTTAGAGAAAGATCCTACAGAGAGCAGAGGTTGAAGAATCAGGTGCAGAAAGACTGATACAGAGAGTAGATGTTGGAGACTGAGGTGCAGAAGTAACGTTGCAGAGTACAGAGTTTGGAGACTGAGGTGCAGAAAGATTGTTACAGAGAGCAGAGGTTGAAGACTGGGTTGCAGAAGGACTATTGTAGATAGCGGATTTTGAAGAGTGGGGTGCAGACGGACTGTTATAGAGAGCACAGGTTGGAGTCTGTGGTGCAGAAGGACTGATACAGAAAGCAGAGATTGGAGACTGGGGTTCCAAAAGACCGTTACAGAGAGCAGAGGTTGGATTCTGAAGTACAGGAGAACTGTTACAGACAGCAGAGGTTGGAGACTGGGGTGCAGAAGGACTGTAAGAGAGAGCTGATGTTGGTAACTAGGGTGCCGAAGGACTGTTGCAGAGAGCACAGTTTGGAGACTGGGGTGCAGAAGAACTGTTGCGGAGAGCAGAGGTTGGAGACTGGGGTGCAAAAGGACTGTTTCAGAGAGTAGAGGTTGAAGACAGCGGTGCAGAAGGATCTTAAAGAGAGCAGAATTTGGAGTCTGAGGTGCAAAAGGACTGTTAAAGAGAGCAGAGGTTGGAGACTGAGGTGTGAATGGACTTTTAAAGAGAGCAGATGTAGGAGACTGGGGTGCAGAAGGTAAGTTCCAGACAGCAGAGTTTTCAGACTGAGGTACAGAAGGACTGTTGCAGAGAGCAGAGGTAGAAGACTGGGGTGTAGAAGGACTGTTAGGAAGAGTAGAGTTTGGAGATTTATGTGCAGAAGGACTGTTACAGGAAGCAGAGTTTGGAAATTGGGATGCAGAAGGACCATTAAAGAGAGCAGAGGTTGAAGACTGCGGTATAGAACTCTTACCAATAGCAGAGGTTGGAGACTGGGGTGCGGAAGGAGTGTTACAGAGAGCAGAGTTTGGAGACTGAGGTGTAGAAGAAGTGTTACAGAGAGCAGAGTTTTGAGACTGAGGTTCAGAAAGACTGTTACAGAAAGGAGAGGTTGGAAATTGGGGTGTAGAAGGACGTTTCCAGAGAGCAGAGGTTGGAGACTGCGGTGCAGGAGGACTGTTACACAGAGCAGATCTCGGAGACTGGGGAGCAGAAGGACTGTTGCAGAGGACAGAAGTTGGAGAGTGTGGTGGAGAAGGAATGATAAGAGAGCAGAGTTTAGAAACTGGAGTGCAGATGGATTTTACAGAGAGCAGAGGTTGGAGATTGTGGTGAAGAAGGACTGTTGCACAGAGCAGAAGTTGGAGACTGGGGTCCAGAAAGATCGTTGCAGAGAGCATAGTTTGCAGACTGGGGTGCAGAAGGCTGTTTCAGAGAGCAGAGGTTGGAGACTGAGGAGCAGAAGGACTGTTACAGAGAGCAGAGTTTGCAGACTGGGGTTCAGAAGGACTGTGATAGAGAGCAGTGTTTGGAGACAGTGTTGCTTAAGGATCTTACAGAGAGCAGAGGTTGGAGACTGAGCTGCAGGTGGACTGTTACAGAGAGCAGTGGTTGGAGACTGGGGTGCAGAAGAATCGTAGGGAGCAGAGGTTTCAGACTGAGATACAGGTGGATTTTTACAGAGAGCAGTGATTGGAGACTGGGATGTAGAAAGACTGTTACAGAGAGCAGAGTTTGGAGACTGTGGTATAGGACTGTTACCTAGAGCAGAGGTTGGAGACTGGAGTGCAGAAGCACTCTTACATAGAGCATAGGTTGGAGACTGAGGTGCAAAGGATAGACACAGAGAACAGATTTTCGAGACTGGGGTTTAGGCAGATTGATACAGAAAGCAGAGTTTGGAGACTGGGGTGTAGAAAGAACTTTACAAAGAGCAGAGGTATGGAGACTGTGAAACAGAAGGACTGTTACAGAGAACATATCTCGGAGACTAGGAGCACAAGGACACTTGCAGAGAGCAGAGGTTTGAGACTGGGGTGAAGAAGGAATGTTATAGAGAGCAGAGTTTGAAAACTAGAGTGCAGAATGAACTTATAGAGAGCAGAGGTTGGAGACTGTGGTGCAGAAGGACTGTTACTGAGAGCAGAGGTTCGAGACTGGGATCCAGAAGAATCGTTGTAGAGAGTGAAGTTTGGAGACTGGGGTGCAGAAGTAGTGTTGCAGAGAGCAGATGTTGAAGACTGGGGTGCAGAAGAAATGTTGCAGAGAGCAGATTTTAGAGACTAGGGTGCAGAAGGACTGTTACAGAGAGCAGAGGTTGGAGACTGAGGTGCAGAAGGACTGTTACAGAAAGCAGAGTTTAGAGATTTGGGTGTAGAAGGACTGTTACAGAGAGCATAGGTTGGAGACTGGGGTTCAGATGGATCTTACAAAGAGCAGAGTTTGGAGACTGGGGTTCAAAACGACTGTTGCAGACAGCAGATGTTGGAGACTGGGGTGGAGAAGAATCGTTGCCGAGAGAAGAGGTTTTAGACTGGGGTGCAGAAAGCCTGTTACAGAGAGCAGAGTTTTGAGACTGGGTTGCAGAAGTCCTGTTACAGAGAGCAGAAGTTGTAGACTGTTGTGCAGAAGGACAGGTACAAAGTGCAGAGTTTAAAGACTGGGTTGCAGAAGGATCTTGCAGAGAGCAGAGTTGGGAGACTGAGGTGCAGAAGGACTGTTACAGAGAGACAAGGTAGGAGACTAGGGTACAGAAGGGTCGTTGTAGAGAGGAGAGTTTTAAGACTAAGGTGCAGAATGACTGTTGCCGAGAGCAGTTGTTGGAGACTCGCGTGCAGAAGGACTGTTCCAGAGAGCAGAGGTTGAATACAGGGGTGCAGAAGCATCTTACAGAGAGCAGAATTTGGAGACTGAGGTGCAGATAAACTGTTGCATAGATCAGAGGTTGGAGACTGGGGTGCAGAAGGATCGTTGCAGAGACCACATTATGGAGACTGGGGTGCAGAAGGACTGCTACAGAGAGCAGAGTTGGGAGACTGGCGTCCAGAAGGCCTGTTACAGAGAGGATCGGTTGGAGACTGGGGTGCAGAAGGACTGTTATAAAGAGAAGAGTTTGGAGACTGGGTTGCTGAACGATCTTAAGGAGAGAAGAGGTTTGAGACTGAGGTGCAGGTGGACTGTTACAGAGAGCAGAGGTTGGAGACAGAGGTGTAGAAGTACTGTTAGAAAGAGCAGAGTTTGGAGACTGAGGTGCAGAAGGACTGTTACAGAAAGCAGAGGTTGGAAATTGGGGTGCAGAAGGACCGTAACAAAGACCAGAGTTTGGAGACTGCGGTATAGAAAAACTGTTACAGAGAGCAGAGGTTGGAGACTGGGGTGTGGAAGGAATGTTACAGAGAGCACAGGTTGGAGACTGAGGTTCAGAAGGATAGATACAGAGAGCAGAGTTTTTAGACTGGTTATCAGAAGGACTGATATAGAGAACAGTGTTTAGGACTGGGGTGCAGAAGAATTGTGCAGAGATCAGAGGTGTCAGACTGAGATGCAGAAAGACTGTTACAGAGAGCAGAGGTTGGAGACTGAGGTGTAGAATGACTGTTACAGAGAGCAGAGTTTGGAGACTGAGGTGCAGAAGGACTGTTACAGAAAGAAGTGGTTGTAAATTGGGGTGCAGAAGGACCGTAACAGAGACCAGAGTTTGGAGACTGCGGTATAGAAAAATTGTAACAGAGAGTAGAGGTTGGAGACTGAGGTGCAGAATAATAGATTCAGAGAGCAGAGGTTTTAGACTGGGTTATAGAAGGATCCTACAGAGAGCAGGGGTTGAAGAGTGAAGTGCAGAAGGACTGTTACAGAGAATAGAGGTTTGAGACTGAGGTGCAGAAGGACCATTGCAGAGAACAGAGTTTGGAGAATGGGGTGCAGAAGGATTGTTGCAGAGAGCAGAGTTTTAAGACTGGGGTGAAGAAGGCCTTCTACAGAGAGGAGAGTTTGGAGACTGGCGTGCAGAAGGCCTGTTACAGAGTGGAGAGGTTGGAGACTTGGGTGCAGAAGGACTGTTATAGAGAGCAGAGTTTGGAGACCGAGTTCCTGAAGGATGTTACAGAGAACAGAGGTTGGAGAATGAGGTGCAGGTGGACTGTTACAGAGAGCACTGTTTGGAGACAAGGGTAAAGGAAGATCGTGCAGAGAGCAGAGGTGTCAGACTGAGGTGCAGATGGACTGTTACAGAGAGCAGAGGTTGGAGACTGAGGTGTAGAAGGACTGTTACAGAGAGTAGAGTTTGGAGTCTGAGGTGCAGAAGAACTGTTACAGAAAGAAGTGTTTGGAAATTGGGATGAAAAAAAACCGTAAGAAAGACCAGAGTTTGGAGACTGTGATATAGAAAAACTGTAACAGATAGCAGAGGTTGAAGACTGAGGTGCAGAAGGATAGATACAGAGAGCAGAGGTTTGAGTCTGGGGTTTAAAGGACTGATACAGAAAGCAAAGTTTGGAGACTGGGATGCAGAAGGACTGTTACAGAGAACAGAGGTTGAAGACTGGGGTGCAGAAGGACTGTTGAAGAGAGCAGAGGTTGGAGAGTGAAGTGCAGAAGGACTGTTACAGAGAGTGGAGGTTGGAGACTGAGGTGCAGAAGGACAGTTGCAGAGAACAGATTTTGGAGTCTGAGATGCAGAAGGATTGTAATAGAGAGCAGAGTTTGGAGACTGGGGTGCAGAAGGACTGTTGCAGAGAGCAGAGGTTGGAGAATGGGAAGCAGAAGGACTGTTGCAGAGGACAGAGGTTGGAGACTGGGGTGCTGCAGGACATTTGCAGAAAGCAGAGGTTAAAGAATGGCGTGGAGAAGGAATGTTACAGAGAGCAGAGTTTGGATGCTAGAGTGCAAAAGGATCTTACAGAGCGTAGAGGTTGGATACTTTTTTGCAGAAGGACTGTTGAAGAGAGCAGAGTTTGGAGACTGGAGTGCAGAAGGACTGTTGCGGAGAGCAGAGGTTGGAGACTGACGTGCAGAAGATTTGTTCGATAGAGCAGAGTTTGGAGACTGAGGGGCAGAAGGATTGTTACAGAGAGCAGAGTTTGCAGACTGGGGTGCAGAAGGACTGTTGCAGAGAGAAGACGTTGGAGACTGGGGTGCAGAAGGACTGTTTCAGAGAGCAGAGTTTGGAGACTGGCGTGCAGCAGGACTGTTGCAGAGAGCAGCGGTTGGATACTGAGGTGCAGAAAGACTCTTAGAGAGAGCATAATTTGGTAACAACTGTGCAGAAAACTGATACAGAAAGCAGAATATGGAGTCTGCGCTGCAGAAAGACCTTACAGAGAGCAGGGATTAAGACTCCAGTATAGAAGGACTGTTGCATAGAGAAGAGTTTGGAGACTGAGGTGCAGAAGGATAGATACAGAGAACAGAGGTTGGAGACTGGCGTTCAGAAAGACTGATACAGAAAGCAGAGTTTGGAGACTGGGGTGCAGAAGGACTCTTACAGGAAGCAGAGTTTTGAAATTGGGCTGCAGAAAGATTTTTACAGAGAGTAGATATTGAAGACTGTGGTATAGGACTGCTATCCAGAGCAGATGTTGGAGACTGGGGTGCAGAAAGACTCTTACATAGAGCATAGGTTGGAGACTGAAGTGCAGAAGGATAGATACAGAGAATAGACGTTAAAGACTGGGGTTCAGACAGACTGATACAGAAAGCAGAGTTTTGATACTGGGGTGTAGAAGGACCATTACAAAGAGGAGAGGTTGGAAACTGCGGTACAGAAGGACTGTTACTAAGAGCAGATGTTCGACACTGGGGAGTAGAAAGACTGTTGCAGAGGACAAAGGTTGGAGACTGGGTTGGAGAAGGAATGTTACAGAGAGCAGAGTTTGGAAACTGGAGTGCAGATAAATCTTACAGAGAGCAGAGGTTGGAGACTATGGTGCAGAAGAACTTTTGCAGAGAGCAGACATTGGAGACTGGGGTCAAGAAAGATCGTTTCAGAGAGCAGAGTTTTGAGACTAGGGTAAAGAAGGAGTGTTACAGGAGAAGAGTTTGGAGACTGGTATGTGGCAGGACTGTTGCAGAGGAGCAGAAGTTGGAGACTGGGGTGGAGAAGAATCGTTGCAGAGAGAAAAGCTTGGAGACTGTTGTGCAGAAGGACTGTTACAGAGTGCAGAGTTTAAAGACTTGATTTCAAAAGGATCTTCAGAGAGCAGAGTTAGGAGACTGATGTGCAGAAGGACTGTTAGAGAGAGCAGAGGTAGGAGACTGAGGTGCAGAAGGACTGTTACAGAAAGCAGAGTTTGGACACAGGGGTGCAGAAGAATCTTACAGACATCAAAATTTGGAGACTGAGGTGCAGAAGGACTGTGCAGAGATCAGAGGTTGGAAAGTGGGGTGCAGTTTGATCATTGCAGAGAGCTGATGTTGGAGACTTAGGTGCAGAAGAATCGTTGAAGAGAGAAGATTTTTGAGACTGGGGTGCAGAAGGTCTTCTACAGAGAGAAGAGTTTGGAGACTGGCTTGGAGAAGGCCTGTTACAGAGAGGAGAGTTTGGAGACTGAGGTGCAGGTGGACTTTTACAGAGAGCAGTGTTTGCAGACTGGTGTGCAGAAGGATCGTGCAGAGAGCAGAGGTGTCAGACTGAGGATCAGAAGGACTGGTTACAGAGAGCAGAGTTTGGATACTGAGGTGTAGAAGGACTGTTTCTGAGAGCAGAGTTTGGAGACTGAGGTACAGAAGGACGGTTACAGAAAGCAGAGGTTGAAAATTGGGGTGCAGAAGGACCGTTACAGAGACCAGAGTTTTGGAGACTGCGGTATAGAAAAACTGTTACAGAGAGCAGAGTTTGGAGACGGGGGTGCAGAAGAAATGTTACAGAGAGCACAGGTTGGAGAATGGGGTGCAGATGGATAGATATAGAGAGCAGAGGTTTGGGACTTGGGTTAAGAAGGACCGTTACAGAGATCAGATGTTGGAGACTGGGGAGCAGAAGGACTGTTTCAGAGGACAGAGTTTGGAGACTGGGGTACCGCAGAACACTTGCAGAAAGCAGAGGTTTAATACTGGGGTGAAGAAGGAATGTTACAGAGAGAAGAATTTGGAAACAGAAGTGCAGAAGGTTCTTACAGAGAGCAGAGTTTGGAGACTGTGGTGCAGAAGGACTGTTGCAAAAAGCAGAGATTGGAGACTGAGGTGCAGAAATCTTGTTACATAGAGGAGAGCTAGAAGAAAGGGTTGCCAAAGGATCATACAGAGAGCAGAATTTAGAGACTGTGGTGCAGAAGGAATATTGTTGAGATCAGAGTTTGGAGACTGGGGTGCAGTAGGATCATTGCAGAGAGCAGAGTTTTGAGACTGGCGTGCAGAAGGCCAGTTACAGAGAGGAGAGGTTGGAGACTGGGGTGCAGAAGGACTGTTATACTGAGCAGTTTTTGGAGACTGGGTTGCGGAAGGATCTTTCAGAGAGGAAAGGTTGGAGACTGAGGTTCAGGTGGACTGTTACAGAGAGCAGAGGTTGAAGACTGAGGTGAAGAAGGACTGTTACAGAGAGGAGAGTTTGGAGACTCAGGTACAAAAGGACTGTTACAGAAAGCAGAGTTTTGAAATTGGGCTGCAGAAGGACCACTACAGAGTGCAGAGTTTGGAGACTGCGGTATAGGTCTGTTACCGAGAGCAGAGGTTGGATACTGAGGTGCAGAAGGATAGATACAGAGAACAGAGTTCAGAGACTGTAGTTCAGACACACTGATACAGAAAGCAGAGATGGAGACTGGGGTGTAGAAGGATTGTTACAAAGAGCAGAGGTTTGAGACTGCGGTACGGAAGGACTGGTACAGAGAGTAGATCTCTGAGTCTGGGGAGCAGAAAAACTGTTGCAGAGGACAGAGGTTGGAGACTGGGGTGGAGAAGGAATGTTACACAGAGCAGAGTTTGGTAACTGGAGTGCAGCAAGTTCTTAAAGAGAGCAGAGGATGGAGACTGGTGCAGAAGGACTGTTGCAAAGAGCAAATATTGGAGACTGGGTTCCAGAAGGATCGTTCAAGAGAGCAGATTTTAGAAACTGGGGTGCAGAAGGACTGTTACACAGAGCAGAGTTTGAAGACTGAGGTGCAGAAAGACTGTTAGAGAGAGCAGAGTTTGGAGACTGGGGTGCAGAAGGACTGTTACAGAGAATAGAGTTTGGAGACTGGGGTTCAGATGGATCTTACAGAGAGCAGAGTTTGGAGACTGGGGTTCAAAAGGAGTGTTGCAGAGATCAGATGTTGGAGACTGGGGTGGAGAAGGAATGTTACACAGAGCAGAGTTTGGTAACTGGAGTGCAGCAAGTTCTTAAAGAGAGCAGAGGATGGAGACTGGTGCAGAAGGACTGTTGCAAAGAGCAAATATTGGAGACTGGGTTCCAGAAGGATCGTTCAAGAGAGCAGATTTTAGAAACTGGGGTGCAGAAGGACTGTTACACAGAGCAGAGTTTGAAGACTGAGGTGCAGAAAGACTGTTAGAGAGAGCAGAGTTTGGAGACTGGGGTGCAGAAGGACTGTTACAGAGAATAGAGTTTGGAGACTGGGGTTCAGATGGATCTTACAGAGAGCAGAGTTTGGAGACTGGGGTTCAAAAGGAGTGTTGCAGAGATCAGATGTTGGAGACTGGGGTGGAGAAGTATCGTTGCAGAGAGAAGAGGTTGGAGACTGAGGTGCAGAATGTCTGTTACAGAGAGCAGAGGTTGGAGACTGTTGTGCAGAAGGACTGTTACAGAGTGCAGAGTTTAAAGACTGGGTGGCAGAAGAATCTTACAGAGAGCAGAGTTGGGAGACTGAGGTGCTGAAAGACTGTTACAGGGAGCAGAGGTTGGAGACTGGGGTCCAGAAGGGTCGTTGCAGAGAGCAGGGTTTTGAGACTGAGGTGCAGAAGAACTGTTTTAGAAAGCAGATGTTGGAGATTGGGGCAGAGAAGGACTGTTGCAGAGAGCAGAGTTTGGAGACTCGGATGCAGAAGGACTGTTACAGAGAGCAGAGGTTGGATACAGGGGTGCAGAAGGATCTTACAGAGAGCAAAATTTGGAGACTGAGGTGCAGAAGGATAGTTAAAGAGATTAGAGGTTTGAGACTGAGGTGCAGTAGGATCACTGCAGAGAACAGAGTTTTGAGACTTTGTGCAGAAGGATCGTTGCCGAGAGCAGATATTGGAGACTGGGGTGTCGAAGGCCTGCTACAGAGAGAAGAGTTTGAAGACTGGCGTGCAGAAGGCCTGTTACAGAGAGGAAAGGTTGGAGATTGGGGTGCAGAAGGACAGTTTTAGAGAGCAGAGTTTGGAGACTGGGTTGCTGAATGGTCTTACAGAGAGCAGAGTTTGGAGACTGAGGTGCAGGTGGACTATTACAGAGAGCAGTGTTTGGAGACTGAGGTGCAGAAGGATCGTGAATAGAGCAGAGATTTAAGACTGAGGTGCAGAAGGACTGTTGCAGAGAGCAGTTTTTGGAGACACGGGTGCAGAAGGACTGTTGCAGAGAGTAGAAGTTAGAGACTGGGTTGAAGAAAGATCGTCGTAGAGAGCAGAGGTTTGAGACTGGAGTGCAGAAGAACTGTTACAGAGAACAGAGGTTGGAGACTGGGGTGCAGAAGGCCTGTAACAAAGAGAAGAGTTTGGAGAAAGGGTGCAGAAGGACTGTTACAGAGTGAAGAGTTTGGAGACTGGGTTACAGAAAGACCTTACACAGAGCAGAGGTTTGAGACTGAGGTGCAGAACGACCGTTTCAGAGAGTAGAGGTTGGAGACTGAGGTGCAGAGGGTTGTTACAGAGAGCAGATGTTGGAGACTGGGGTGCAGAAGGACTGTTGCAGATAGCAGAGGTGGAAGACTGAGGTTCAGAAGAACTGTCGGAAAGAGCAGAGGTTGGAGACTGAGGGGAAGAAGGAATGTTACAGAGAGCAAAGTTAGGAGACTGGGTTGCAGAAGTACTGATACAGAGAGCAGAGGTTGGAGACTGGGGTGCAGAAGGACCGCTGGAGAGAGCAGATGTTAAAGACTGTGGTTTAGAAGGACTGTTGCAGAGAACAGAGGTTAGAGAATTGGGTGTAGAAGTACTTTTCCAGAGAGCAGAGGTTGAAGACTGAGGTGCAGAAGGACTGTCAGAGAGAGCAGAGTTTGGAGAATGGGGTGCAGAAAAATCGTTGCAGAAAGAAGAGATTTGAGACTGGGGTGCAGAAGGAGTGTTACAGAGAGTAGAGTTTGAAGACTGAGGTGCAGAAAAATCCTTGCTGAGAGCAGAGATTTGAAACTGAGGTGCAAAAGGACTGTTACGGAGAGCCGAGTTTGGAGATTGGGGTGCAGAAAATCTGTTACAGAGAGCAGAGTTTTAGACAAGGTTGCTCAAGAATCTTACATAGAGCAGATGTTGTAGACCAAGGTGCAGCTGGACTGTTACAGAGAGCAGAGGTTGGAGACTAGGGTGCAGAAGGATCGTTGCAGAGAACAGAGTTTTCAGACTGAGGTGCAGAAGGACTGTTTCAGAGAGCACATGTTGGAGACTGGGGTGCAGAAGGACTTTTGGAGAGAGAAGAAGTTGGAGACTGGGGTGCAGAAGGATGGTTGTAGGGAGCAGAGGTTGAAGACTGGGGTGCAGGAGGATTGTTATACAGAAAAGAGGTCGGAGACTGGGGTGTAGAAGGCCTGTTACGGAGAGCAGAGTTCGGAGAAGGGGTTCAGAAGTACTTTTTCAGAGAGTAGAGTTTTGAGAATGAGGTGCAGAAGGATCATTATAGAGTGCAGAGTTTGGAGACTGGGTTGCAGAGGGACTGCTGCAGAAAGCAGAGGCTGGACATGGGGTGTAGAAGAACTGTTGCGGAGAGTACAGGATTGAGATTTGTGTGCAGAAGCACTGTTGCAGAGAGTAGAGGTTGGAGAATGCTTTTCAGTAGGACTGTTACAGAGGCAGAGTTTGGAGACTTTGGTGCAGAAGGACTGTTGAGGAGAGCAGATATTTGGGTTGCAGAAGGACTGTTGCAGAGAGAAGAGTTTGTAGACTGAGGTGCAGAAGGACTGTTACAGAGAGCAGAGGTTGGAGATTGGGGTGCAGATGGACTGATACAGAAAGCAGAGTTTGGAGACTCCGGTGCAGAAAGACTGTTTCAGACTTCAGAGGTTGGAGAATGGAGTGCAAAAGTCCTGTTACACAGAGCAGAGGTTGGAGACTGGGGTGCAGAAGGACTGTTACAAACAGCAGAGTTTGGAGACAAGGTTGCAGAAAGATCTTACAGAGAGAAGATTTTGGAGACTGTGGTACAGCAGGACTGTTATAGAGAGAAGAGGTTGGAGACTGGGGATAAGAATGATCGTTGCAGAGAACAGAGTTTTCAAACTGATTTGCAGAAAGACTGTTGCAGAGAGCAGATGTTGGTAACTAGGGTCCAGAAGGACTAATGTAAAAAGCAGAGGTTGGAGACTGGGGTGCAGAAGGAATGTTGCAGAGAGCAGAGGTTGGAGACTGAGGTGCAAAAGTCCTGTTACAGAGAGCAGAGTATGGAGACTCGGATTCAGAAGGACAGTTTCAGAGAGCAGAGGTTAAATAAAGGGGTGCAGAAGGATCTTAGAGAGCAGAATTTGGAGACTGAGTTTCAGAAGGACTGTTGCAGATATCAGAGGTTGGAGACTGAGTTGCAGAAATACTCTTACAGAGAGCAGATGTTGGAAATTGTGGTGCAGATGGAGTGATACAGTAAGCAGAGTTTGGAGACTGGGGTGCAGACGGAGTGTTACAGAGAGTAGAGTTATGAGACTGAGGTGCAGAAGGATTGATGAAGAGAGCTGAGTTTGAGGACTGAGGTGCAAAATGACTGTTGCAGAGAGCAGAATTTGGAGACTGAGGTGCAAAAGGACTGTTACAGAGAGTAGAGTTGGGAGATTTGGGTGCAAAAGGCCTGTTACAGAGAGCAGAGGTTGGAGACTGGGGTGCAGAAAAACTCCTATAGAGAGCAGAGTTTTTAGACAAGGTTGCAAATGGAACTTACAAAGAGCAGAGGTTGTAGACCGAAGTGCAGCAGGACTGTTACAGAGAGCAGAGTTTGGACACTGGGGTGCAGAAGGATCGTTGTAGAGAGCAAAATTTTGAGACTGGGGTGCAGAAAGATTGTTAGAAAGAACAGAGGTTGGAGACCTGGGTGCAGAAGGCCTGTTACGGACAGCAGAGTTTTGACAAGATTTTCAGAAGTACATTTACAGAGAGACGTTTTTGGAGACTGAGGAGCAGAAAGACCATTGCAGAGAGCAGAGGTTGAACACTGAGGTGCAGAAAACATCTTACAGAGAGCAGATGTTGGAGACTTGGTTGCAGAAGGACTGTTGCAGAGAGCAAAGGCTGAACACTGGGGTGTATAAGGACTGTAGCCGTTAGCACAGGTTCACAATGGGGTGCAGAATGACTGTTGCAGAGACCAGAGGTTGGATACTGGGTTACATTAGGACTGTTACAGAGGCAGAGGTTGGAGATTTGGTGCAGAAGGACTGGTGCAGAAAGCAGATGTTGGAGATTTGTGTGCAGACGGACTGTTGCAGAGAGCAGAGTTTGTAGACTTAGGTGCAGAAAGACTCTTAGAGAGAGCAGATGTTGGAAATTGTGGTGCAGATGGAGTGATACAGTAAGCAGAGTTTGGAGACTGGGGTGCAGACGGACTGTTGCAGAGAGCAGAGTTTGTAGACTGAGGTGAAGAAGCACTATTACAGAGAGAAGAAGTTTGAGAATGGGGTGCAAAATGCCTGTTACAGAGAGCAGAGGTTGGAGACTGGGGTGCAGAAGGACTGTTACAGAGAGCAGAGTTTTGAGACCTAGTTGCAGAAGAATAAAGATTTCAGACTGAGATGCAGAAGGACAGTTGCAGAGAGCAGAGTTTGGAGACTGAGGTACAGAAAAAGTGTTACAGAGAGCAGAGATTGGAGACTTGGGTGCAGAAAAACCGTTACATAGAGCAGATTTTTGAGAGTGCACTACAGGAGGACTGTTACAGAGAGCAGAGGTCGGAGACTGGGGTGGAGAAGGACTGTTGCAGAGCGCAGAGGAAGGATACTGGGATGCAGAAGGATCTTTGTGGAAAGCAGAGTATTGAGACTGGTGCAGAAGGACTGTTACAGAGAACAGAGTTTGGAGAAGGGGTTCAGAAGGATTGTTACAAAGGGCAGACTTTGGATACTAGGTTGCAGAAGAATCTTACAAAGAGCAAAAGTTGGAGACTGAGGTGCAGAAAAACTGTTACAGAGACTAGAGGTTAGAGACTGAGGTGCAGAAGGACTGTTGCAGGGAGCAGAAGTTTGAGACTTGGGTCCAGAAGGACTGTTGCAGACAGCAGAGTTTGGAGACTTAGGTGCAGAAGGACTATCACAGAGAGTAGAGGTTGGAGACAGAGATGCAGAATGACTGATACAGAAAGCTGGGGTTAGAGACTGGGGCGCAGTAGGACCGTAAGAGAGAGAAGATTTTGGAGACTGCAGTACAGGAGGACTGTTACGGAGAGCGGAGGTTGGAGACTGGGGTGGAGAAAGACTGTTTCAACGTGCAGAGTTTAGAGACAGGGGTGCACAAGATTCGTTTCAGAGAGCAGAGTTTTCAGACTGAGGTGCAGAAGGACTGTTGCAGAGAGCAGATGTTAGAGACTGGGGTGCAAAGGACTTTTTCAGAGAGCAGATGTTGGAGACTGAGGTGCAGTAGGATTGTTACAGAGAGCAGAGGTTGAATACTTGGGTTCAGAAGGACCATTGCAGAGATCAGAGTTTGGGAACTGAGGTGAAGAAGGATCGTTGCAGAGAGCAGAGTTTTCAGACTGAGGTGCAGAAGGACTGTTGCAGAGAGCAGATGTTGGAGACTGGGGTGCAGAAGGTTCGTTGCAGAGAGAAGAGCTTGGAGAGTAAGGTGCAGAAGAACTGTTGCAGATAGCAGAGGTTGGAGACTGGGGTGTACTACGACTGTTGTAGAGACCAAAATTTGAGACATCTGTGATTAAAGACTGTTGCAGAGAGCAGAGGTTGAAGACTGAGATGCAGAAGGACTGCTACAGAGAGTAGAGGTTGGAGACTGAGGTACAGAAAGATTGTTACAGAGAGCAGAGGTTGGAGACTGGGGTGCAGAAGGACTGTTGCAGATAGCAGAGATTGGAGACTGGGGTGTAGAAGGACTTTTGCAGGCAGCAGAGGTTGGAGACTGGGGTGAAGAAGGACTGTTGCAGAGAGCAGAGGTTGGAGACTGGGGTGCAGAAGGACCGTTACAGAGAGCAGAGTTTTGAGACTGTGGTACAAAAGGACTGTTACAGAGAGCAGAGGTGGTATACTGGTGTGCAGAAAAACTGATGCAGAGAACAGAGTTTGGAGACTGGGTTGCAGACGGACCATTTCGGATAGCAGAGGTTGGAGAATCAGGTGCAAAAAAATTGTTACAGAGAGCAGAGATAGGAATCTGGTTTGCAAAAGGACTGATCTATAAAGCATAGGTTGGAGAATGGGGTTCTCTGTAACCGCTGTTACAGAGAGCAGCGGTTGGAGACTGAGGTGCTGAAGGTTCATTACAGAGAGCAGAGTTTGGAGACTGAGGTGCAGTAGGACTGTTACAGAGAGGAGCGGTTGGAGACTGGGGTGCAGAAGGATTCTTACAGAGAGCAGAGGATAAAGACTGGGGTGCAGAAGAAGTGTTACAGAGAGCAGAGTTTGTAGATTGGTAACCAGAAGAACTGGTACAGTGAGCAGAGGTTGGAGAATGGGGTGCAGAAGGTCTGTTACAGAGAGCAGAGTTTGGAGACTGAGGTGAAGAAGAATTTTTACAGAGAGCAGAGTTTGGACACTGATGTGCAGAAGGACTGTTACAAAGAGCAGAGCTTGGAGACTGTGGTGCAGAAGGACTGTTGCAGAGAGCAGAGGTTGGAGACTGGGGTGCAGAAGAATCATTGCAGAGAGAAGAGGTTGGAGACTGGGGTGCAGAAGGCCTGTTACAGAGTGCAGACTTTATAGACTGAGTTGCAGAAGACCTGTTACAGAGAGCAGATGTTGGAGACTGGGGTGCAGAAGGATTGTTAGAGATAGCACAGTTTGGAGACTGGGGTTTAGAAAGATTGTTGCAGAGAGCAGAGGTTTCCGACTGAGGCTTAGAAGGACTGTTACAGAGAGCAGTGGTTGGAGTCTCAGTTGCAGAAGGACGGTTTCAGAAAGCAGAGGTTGGCAATTGGGGTGCAGAAGTACCGTTATAGAGAGAAGACTTTGGAGACTGCGGTACAGAAGGACTGTTACAGAGAGCAGAGTTTTTAGACTAGGGTGCAGAATGACTGTTACAGAGAGCAGACTTTGGAGACAGAAATGCAGAAGGATTGTTACAGAGAGCAAAGATGGGAGACTGGTGTGCAGAAGGACCATTACAGAAAGCAAAGGATGGGGACTGAGATGCAGAAGGACTTTTAGAGAGAACAGAGTTTGGAGACTGGGTAGAAAAAGGATCGTTGCAGAGAGCAGATGTTCGAGACTGGGGTGCAGTAGGACTGATACAGAGAGCACAGGTTAAGACTGGTGTGCAGAAGAAATTGTGCAGAGAGCAGAGTTTGAAGACTTGGGTGCAGAAGGACTGATACAGAAAGCAGAGTTTGGAGACTGGGGTGCAGAAGGATCGTTACAGATTACAGAGGTTGGATACTGAGGTGCAGAAGGACTTTTACAGAGAGGAGAGGTTGGAGACAGTGGTGGCAAAGGATTCTTACAGAGAGCAGAGGATGGAGACTGGGGTGCAGAAGGAGTGTTACAGAGAGCAGAGTTTGGAGATTGGGGTTCAGAAGAACTGTTACAGAAAGCAGACGTTGGAGACTGTGGTGCAGAAGGCCTGTTACAGAGAGCAGAGTTTGGACATGAGGTGCTGAAGGACTGTTCCAGAGAGCAGAGCTTGAGACTGGGGTGCAGAAATACTGTTCCAGAGAGCAGAGGTTGGAGACTTGGATGAAGAAAAATCCTTGCAGGGAGCAGAGTTTGGAGACTGAGGTGCAGAATGATCGCTACTGAGAGCAGAGTTTGTAGACCGGGGTGCAGTAGCATAGATTCAGAGAGCACAGGTTGGAGACTGGGGTTAAGAATAAATGTTGCAGAGAGCAGAGGTTGGATACTGGGGTGCAGAAAGACTGTAGCAGAGAGCAGAGGTTGGAGATTGGGGTGTATAAGGACTGTTGCAGAGAGCAGACGTTGGAGACTGTGATGCAGGAAAATCGTTGCAAAGATCAGATGTTGGATACTGGGGTATAATAATACGTTTGCAGAGAGCAGAGGTTGGAGAATAGGGTGCAGAAGGACTGTTGCAGAGAGCAGAGGTTTAAGACTGAGCTGCAGAATGACTGTTACAGAGAGCAACGTTTGGAGAACGGGGTGCAGAAGGATCTTACAGAGAGCAGACTTTGGAGACTGGGATGCAGAAGGATCGTTGCAGAGAGCAGAGGTTGGAGACTGGGGTGTAGAAGGACTTTTGAAGAGAGCAGAGGTTGAAGACTGGGGTGCAGAAGGCCTGTTACAGAGAGCAGATTTGGAGACTGGGGTGCAGAAGGATTGTTACAGATAGCAAAGTTTGGAGACTGGGGTTTAGAAGAATTGTTGGAGAGAGCAGAATTTTCAGATTGAGGCTGAGAAGGACTGTTACAGAGAGCAGACGCTGGAAAATGGGTCAGAAAGACCGTTATAGAGAGAAGAGTGGAGATTGCCATAGAGAAAGACTGTTACAGAGAGCAGAGTTTGGAGACTGGGGTGCAGAAGGACCGTTGCAGAGAGCAGATGTGGGAGACTGGGATGCAGAAGGATCAATGCAGAGAGCAGAGGTTGGAGACTGAGGTGCAGAAGGATCTCTACAGAGAGCAGAGTTTGGAGACCGGGGTTCAGTAGGATAGTGTAAGATAGCACAGGTTGTAGACTGGGGTGCAGAAGAAATGTTGCAGAGAGCAGAGGTTGGAAACTGGGGTGCAGAAGGACTGTAGTAGAGAGAAGAGTTTGCAGACTGGGGTTTAAAAGGACTGTTGCAGATAGCACACGTTGGAGACTGGGATGCAGAAGGATCATTGCAGAGAGAAGATGTTGGATACTGGGGTATAATAAGACGGTTGTGGAGAGCAGAGTTTGGAGACTTGGGTGCAGAAGGACTGTTGCAGAGAGCAGAGTTTGGAGACTGAGGTTCAGAAAGACTGTTACAAAGAGCAGAGGTTTTAGACTAGGGTGCAAAATAACCGATACCGAAAGTAGAGTTTGGGGACTGGGGTACAGAAAGACTGTTACTGAGAGCAGAGTGTGTAGCCTGGGTGCAGAAGGACAGCTGCAGAGAACAGAGGTTGGATACTGCGGTGCACAAGGGCCATTGCAGAGTGATGAGGTTGAAGACTGACGTGCAGAATGACTGTTACAGAGATCAAAGTTTTGAGAACAGGGTGCAGAAGGATCTTACAGAGAGCAGACATTGGAGACTGGGATGCAGAAGGATCGTTGCAGAGAGAAGAGGTTTGAGACTGGGGTGCAGAAGGCCTGTTACAGAGTGCAGAGTTTAGAGACAGGGTTGCAGAAAACCTGTTACAGAGAGAAGATGTTGGAGACTTGGGTGCAGAAGGACTGTAGCAGAGAGCAGAGTTTGGAGACTGGGGTGTAGAAGGACTGTTCCAGAGAGCAGACGTTGGAGACTGGGATGCAGAAAGATTGATTCAGAGAGCAGATGTTGCATAGTGGGTTATAATAAGACGTTTGCAGAGAGCAGAGGTTGGAGACTGGGGTGCAGATGGACTGTTGCAGAGAGCAGAAGTTGGAGACTGTGGTGCAGAAGGAATGTTACAGACAGCACCGTTTTTAGACTGGGGTGCAGAATAACTGATACGGAAAGTAGAGTTTGAAGACTCGGGTGCAGATGGACTGTTACAGAGAGCAGAGTTTGTAGCCTGGGGTGCAAAAGGACAGCTGCAGAGAACAGAGGTTGGATACTGAGGTGCACAAGGGCCGTTGCACAGAGATGAGGTTTGAGACTGACGTGCAGAATGACTGTTACAGAGAGCAAAGTATGGAGAACGGGTTGCAGAAGGATCGTTGCAGAGAGCAGAGGTTGGAGACTGGGGTGTAGAAGGACTGTTACAGAGAGCAGAGGTTATAGACGGGGGTGCAGAATAACTGATAAGGAAAGTAGAGTTTGGAGACTGGGGTGCAGAAGGACAGTTACAGAGAGCAGGGTTTTTAGCGTGGGGTGCAGAATGACTGCTGCAGAGAACAGAGTTTGGAGACTTGGGTGCAGAAGGATCGTTGCAGAGAGCAGAGGTTGAAAACTAAGGTACAGAAGGATCGTTACACAGAGCAGAGTTTGGTTACTGGGGTGCAGAAGGATGTTGCAGAGAGCAGAGGTTGGTGACTGAGGTGCAGAAGGACTGTTACAGTGAGCAGACATTGGAGACTGGGGTGCAGAAAAACTCTTGCAGAGAGCCGAGTTTGGAGACTGAGGTGAAGAAGGATTGTTGCAGAGAAAAGAGGTTGGAGACTGGAGTGCAGAAGGCCTGTTACAAAGAGCAGAGTTTTCAGACTGGGGTTCAGAAGGACTGTTATAGATAGCACAATTTCGAATCTAGGTTGCAGAAGGATCTTACAGAGAGTATTTCGGAGACTGCGGTTAAGAAGGACTGTTACAGAGAGCAAAGGTTGGAAACTCGGGTGCAGAAAGATTTTTGCAGAGAGCAGAGTTTTCAGACTGAGGTGTAGAAGGACTGTTTCAGAGATCAGAGGTTGGAGACTGAGGTTCAGAAGGATCCTTGCAAGAAGAAGAGGTTGGAGACTGGGGTGCAGACAGCCTCTTACAGAGAGCAGAGTTTGGAGACTGGGGTGCAGAAGACCTGTTACAGAGAGCAGAGGTTGGAGACCGGGGTGCAGAAGGATTGTTACAGAAAGCACATTTTGGAGACTGGGGTGCAGAAGGATCGATGCAGAGAGCAGAGGTTTAAGACTGAGTCTTAGAAGGACTGTTACAGAGAGAAGAGTTTGGAATCTGAGGTGCAGAAAGACTGTTACAGAAAGCAGAGGTTGGAAATTGGGGTGCAGAAGGACAGTTATAGAGAGAAGAGGTTGGAGACTGCAGTACAGAAGGACTGTTAGAGAGAGCAGAGTTTGATGACTTTGGTGAAGAAGGACCGGTATAGAGAGCAGATGTTGGAGACTAGTGTGCAGAAGGACTGTTAAAGAGACCAGACGCTAGAGACTGAGGTGCAGAAGGATTGTTACAGAGAGAAGAGGTTCGAGATTGGGGTGCAGAAGAACTGTTACAGAGAGCAAAGTTTAGAGACTGGGGTGCAGATGGACTGTTGCAGAGAGCAGAGTGTGGAGACTGAGGTGCAGAAAGACTGTTAAAGAGATCAGAGGTTGGAGACTGAGGTGAAGAAAGATTGGTATAGAGAGGAGAGGTTGGAGATTGAAGTGTAGAAGGACTGTAACAGAGAGAGAGGTTGGAAACTGGGGTGCAGTAGGATCGTTGCAGAGAGCAGAGGTTGGAAACTGAGATGCAGAAAAATCTTTGCAGAGACCAGAGGTTGGAGACTGATTTTGAGAAGGATCGTTACAGAGAGCAGAGGTTGGATACTGGGGTTAGAAAGACAGTTACAAAGAGCACAGTTTGGAGACTGGGGTTCAGAAGAAATGTTGCAGTGAGAAGAGACTGGAGACTGCGGTACAGAAGTACCGTTACAAATAGCAGAGTGTGGAGTCTGGGGTGCAGAAAGAATGTCACAGAGAGCAGAGTTTGGAAACTGGGTGCCGAAGGATGATACACAGAGCAGAGGTGGGAGACTGGGTCAGAAGAACTGTTGCAGAAAACAGACGTTTGAGACTGGGGTGCAGAAGTATCGTTTCAGAGAGCAGAGGTTGGAGACCGGAGTGCAGTAGGATAGTTACAGAGAGCACAGTTTAAAGACTGGGGTGCAGAAGAGATGTTGCAGAGAGCATAGGTTGGAGACTAGGGTGCAGAAGAAATGTATCAGAGAGCAGAGGTTTGAGACTTGGGTGTAGAAGTACTGTTGCAGAGAGCAGAATTTGGAGACTTAGGTTCAGAAGAACTGTTACAGAGAGCAGAGGTTGGAGACTGGGGTGCAGAAGGACTGTTGCAGAGAACAGACGTTGGCGACTGAGGTGCAGAAGGACCTTTGAAGATAGCAGAGTTTGGAGACTGGGGTTCAGAAGGATCTTATAGAGAGCAGAGGTTGGAGACTTAAGTGCAGAAGGACTGTTGTAGTGAGCAGACGTAGGAGACTGGGGTGCAGAAGGATTGTTGCAGAGAGCAGAGTTTGGAGACTGGAGTGCACGACTGGTAAGAAAGCAGAGGTTGGAGACTGGGGTGCCGAAGGACCGTTACAGAGAGCTGAGATTGGAGACTGGGGTGCAAAAGGACTTTTATAAAGAGCAGAGATTGGAGACTGGGGAGCGGAAGGACTGTTGCAAGAACAGAGGTTTAAGACAGGGTTGCAGAAGGACCTTTGCAGAGAGCAGAGTTTGGAGACTGAGGTGCAGAAGGATTGTTACAGAGAGCAGAGTTTGGAGACTGGGGTAAAGAAGCATATTACATCGAGCAAAGGTTGGAGAGTGGTGTGAAGAAGGACCTTTGCAGAGAGCAGAATTTGGAGACTGGGGTGCAGAAGGATTGTTACAGAGAAAAGAGTTTGGATATTGAGGTGCAGAAGGACTGTTGCATAGAGCAGAAGTTGGAGATTTGGGTGCAGAAGGACTATTGCAGAGAGCAGAAGTTAAAGACTGATGTGCAGAAGGACTGTTACAGTAGAAGAAGATTGAGACAGGGGTGCAGAAGGAATGATACAGAAAGCAGAATTTGGAGACTGGGGTACAGGAGGACCATTACGGAGAGAAGAGGTTGGAGTCTGCAGTACAGAAGGACTGTTACAGAGAGCAGAGGTTGGAGACTGGGGTTCAGAATGACTGTTGCAGAGATTAGATAATGAAGACTGGGGTTAAGTAAGACTGTAGAAGAGAGCAGACGTTGGAGACTGTGGTGCAGAAGGACTGATACAGAAAGCAGTGTTTGGAGACTGGGGTGCAGAAGGACCGTTACAGGGAGTAGAGTTTGGAGACTGTGGTATAGAAAGACTGTTACAGAGAGCAGAGTTCGGAGACGGGGTTGCAGAAGGATCTTACAGATAGCAGAGGTTGGAGACTCGGGTGCAGAAGGACTGTTGCAGAGAGCAGACATTGGGGACTGGGGTGCTGAAGGATCCTTGCAGAGAGCAGAGGTTGGCAACTGGGGTGTAGAAGGACTGTTGCAGAGAGTAGAGGTTAGAGACTGAGGTGCAGAAAGGCTGCTACAGGGAGCAGAGTTTGGAGACTGGGATGCAGAAAGACTGTTGCAGTAAGCAGAGGTTGGAGACTGGGTTGGAGAAGGAATGTTACAGAGAGCAGAGTTTTTTAACTGGGGTGCGGGAAGACCGTTACAGAGAGCAGAGTTTTGAGACTGCAGTACAGAAGGACTGTTACACAGAGCAGATGTTTGAGACGGTGGTTCAGAAGGACTGTTGCAGAGCAGATGTTGGATACTGGGGTGCAGAAGAACTGAAACAGAAAGCAGATTTTGGAGACTGCGGTGCAGAAGGACCATTCCAGAGAGCAGAGGTTTGAGACTGTTGTACAGAAGAACTGTTGTAGAGAACAAGGTTAGAGACTGGGGTGCATAGGGACCATTGCAGAGGGCAGACGTTGGAGACTGTGGTGCAGAAGGACTGTTATAGAGAGCAGAGTTTGGAGACTAGGGTGCAGAAGGATCTTACAGAGAGCAGAGGTTGGAGACAGGGGTACAGAAGTACTCTTGCAGAGAGCAGAGGTTGGAGACTGAGGTGCAGTAGGACTGTTATAGAGAAGAGGTTGGCGATGGGGAGAAGAAGGACTGTTACTGAGAACAGAGGTTGGAGACTCATGTGCAGCAGTACCGTTGCAGAAAGCAGAGGTTGGAGACTGGGGTAGAGATGAAATATTACTGGGAGCAGAGTTTTGGAACTGTGCTGGAGATGGATATTACATAGAGCAGAGGTTGGAGACAGGGGTGCAGAAGGACTGTTGCATAGAGCAGATGTTGAAGACTGGGGTGCAGAAGGATCGTTGCAGAGAGCAGAGGTTGGAGACTGGGGTGCAGAAGGTTTGTTGAAGAGAGCAAACGTTGCAGACTGGGCTGAAGAAGGATCGTGGCAGAAAGCAGAGGTTAGAGACTGGGGAGCAGAAGGACTCCCACAGAGAGTAGAGTTTGAATACTGAGGTGCAGATGAGTCGTTGCTTAGAGCAGAGATTGGAGACTGAGATGCAAAAGGACTGTTGCAGAGAGCAGAGGTTGCAGACTGTGGTGCAAAAGGCCTGTTACAGAGAGCAGAGGTCAGAGACTAGAATGCAGAAGAACTGTTACAGAGAGCAGAGTTTTTAGACAAGGTTGCCCAAGGATCTTACAGAGAGCAGAGGTTGTAGACCAAGGTGCAGCAGGACTGTTACAGAGAGCAGAGGTTGGTGACTAGGGTGCAGAATGATCGTTTCAGAGAACAGAGTTTTCAGACTGAGGTGCAGAAGGACTTTTGAAGAGAGCACATGTTGGAGACAGAGGTGCAGAACGACTGTTACAGAGAGCAGAGTTTGGAGACTGGGGTGCTGAAGAACTGGTAAAGAGAGCAGAGGTTGGAGACTGGGGTGCAGAAGGATCATTATAGAGAAGAGAGGTCAGAGACTGGGGTGCAGAAGGCCTGTTACAGAGAGCAGAGTAAAGATAAGAGGGTGCAGATGTACTTTTACAGAGAGTAGAGCCCGAGGTGAAGAAGGATCATTGCAGAGAGCAGAGGTTGGAGACTGAGGTGCAGAAGGATTGTTAAAGAGAGCAGACGTTGAAGACTTGGTCTCAGAGAAACTGCTGCAGAGAGCAGAGGCTAGACATGGGGTGTAGCAGGACTGTTGCGGAGAACACAGGTTTGAGATTTGGGTGAAGAAAGACTGTTACAGAGAGTACAGGTTGAAGATTGTGTTGCAGTAGAACTGTTTCAGAGGCAGAGGTTGGAGACTTTGGTGCAGAAGGACTTTTGTGGAGAGCAGATGTTGGAGACTGGGTTGCAGAAGGACTGCTGCAGAGAGCAGAATTTGTAGACTGAGATGCAGAAATACTGTTACAGAGAGCAGAGGTTGGAGATTGGGGTGCAGATGGACTAATACAGAAAGCAGAGTTTGAAGACTCGTGTGCAGAAGAACTGTTGCAGAGAGCAGAGGTTTGAGAATGAATTGCAAAAGGCCTGTTACAGAGAGCAGAGGTTGGAGACTGGGGTTCAGAAGGACTGTTACAGACAGCAGAGTTTGGAGACAGGGTTGCAAAAGGATCTTACAGAGAACAGAGCTTAGAGACTGTGGTACAGCAGGACTGTTACAGAGAACAGAGATTGGAGACTGAGGTACAGAAGGATCGTTGCAGAGAACAGAGTTTTCAGACTGAGGTGCAGAAGGACTGTTGCAGAGAGCAGATATTGGAGACTGGGGTAGAGAAGGACTGTTGTAGAGAGCAGAGGATGGAGACTGAGTAGCAGAAGGATCGTTGTAGCGAGCAGAGGTTTGAGACCAGCGTCCAAAAGGAATGTTACAGAGAACAGAGGTTAGAGAAGGGGTGCTGAAGGACTGTTACAGATGGCAGAGTTTACAAACTGGGTTGCAGAAGGATCTTAGAGAGAGCAGATGTTGGAGACTTAGCTGCAGAAGGACTGTTACAGAGAGTAGAGGTTAGAGAATGTGGTGCAGAAGGATTGTTGCAGATAGCAGAGTTTGGAGACTGCGGTGTAGAAGGATTGTTGCAGATACAGAGGTTTGAGACTTTGGTGCAGAAGGACTGATACAGAAAGCAGAGGTTGAAGACTGGGGAGCAGAAGAACCCTTACAGAGTGCAGATTATGGAGACTGCACTTCAGGAGGACTGTTACAGAGAGAAGAGTTTGGAGACTGGTGTGGAGAAGGACTGTTTCAGAGTGCAGACCTTGGATACTGGGGTGCAGACGAACTGTTGCAGAGAGCAGAAGTTGAAGACTGGGTTGCAGAAGAACTGTTGCAGAGAGCAGAGAATGGAGAGTGAGGTGCAGAAGGAATGTTCCAGGGAGCAGAGTTTTTAAACTGTGGTACAAAAGGAATGATACAGAAAAGAGAGTTTGAAGACTAGGGTGAAGAACGACCATTACAGAGAGCAAAGGTTGGAGACTGAGGTACAGAAGAACTGTTACAGAGAGCAGAGGTTGGAGACTAGGGAGCAGATGGACTGTTACAGAGAGCAGAGATTGAAGACTGGGGAGCAGATGGACTGTTACAGAGAGCAGAGGTTGGAGTCTGGGGAGGATAAGAAATGTTACAAAGAGCAGATTTAGAAACTTGGGTTCAGAAGGATCTTACAGAGATCAGAGGTTGGAGGCTGGGGTTCAGAAGCACTGTTACAGAGAGTAGATTTTGAAGATTGAGGTGCAGTAGGACTGTTACAAAAAGCAGAGTTGGGAGACTGGGGTGCAAAAGGATCGTTGTAGAGAGCAGAGTTTTCAGACTTAGGTTCAGAAAGATTGATGCTTAGAGCAGATGTTGGAGACTGGGGTACAGAAGGACTTTTGCAGAGAGCAGAGGTTGGAGAATGGGGTGCAAAAGAATCGTTGAAGACAGCAGAGGTTGGAGACTGGGGTGAAGAAGGATTGTTACAGAGATCAGAGTTTGGAGACTGGGGTGCAGTAGAACCATTACAGAGAGAAGTGGTTGGAGAGTGCGGGACAGATGGACTGTTACAGAGAGCAGAAGTTGGAGACTGTGGAGCAGAAGGACTGTTTCAGAGAGCAGAGGTTGGAGACTGAGGAGCAGAAGGAATATTACAGAGAGCAGAGTTTGGAAACTGGGATGCAGAAGGATCTTACACAATAAGAGGTTGGAGACTGAGGTGCCGAAAGACTGTTACATAAAGCAGAGTTTGAAGACTGGGGTGCAAAATGATCGTTGCAGAGAGCAGAGTTGTCAGACAGAGGTGCAGAAAGACTGTTGCAGGGAGCAGATGTTTGAGACTGGGGTGCAGAAGGACTTTTGCAGAGAGCAGAGGTTGGAAACTGGGGTGCAAAAGGATTGTTGTAGAGAGCAGAGTTTTTAGACTGGGGTGCAGAGGCATTGTTACAGAGAGCACAGTTTGGAGACTGTGGTGCAGAACGACCATTGCAGAGATCAGAGTTTGGTAACTGACGTGAAGAAGGATTGTTAAAGAGAACAGAATTTGGAGACTGGGGTGCAGAAGGACTGTTGCAGAAAGCAGAGTTTGGAGACTGGGGTTCAGAAGAAACTTAGCAGAGAGCAGAGGCTGGAGATTGAGATGAAGAAGGATCGTTGCAGAGAGGAGAGGATGGAGACTGGGTGCAGAAGGCCTGTTACAGAGAGCAGAGTTTGGAGACTGGGGTGCAAAAGCACTGTTACAGATTGCACAGTTTCGAGACAGGGTTGTAGAAGGATGTTACAGAGAGCATTTTGAAGACTGAGTTTCAGAAGGATTGTTTTGGAGAGCAAAGTTTGGAAACTGGGGTCCAGAAGGATTGTTTTAGAGTGCAGAGTTTTCAGACTGATGTGCAGAAAGACTGTAGTAGAGAGCAGATATTGGATCATGGGGTGCAGAAGGACTGTGACAGAGAGCAGAGTTTGGAGACTAGAATGCAGAAGCATTGTTGCAGAGAGCACAGGTTGGGGACTGGGGTGCAGAAGGCCTGTTACAGAGAGCAGAGGTTAAAGAATGGGGTGCAGGAGGCCTGTTAAAGAGAGCAGAGTTTGGAGACTCGGGTTTAGAAGGACTGTTACACAGAGCAGAGTTTGACAAATGGGTTTCAGAAGGATCTTACAGAGAACAGAGTTTGGAGACGGAGGTGCAGAAGGACTTTTGTAGAGCATAGAGGTTGGAGACTTAGGAGAAGAAGGACTGTTGTAGAGAGCAGAGGTTGGAGTCTGAGGTCCAGAGGATTGTGACAGGGATCAGATTGTGGAGACTGGGGAGAAGAAGGAGTGTTACAGAGAGCAGCTGTTGGAGATTTGGGTGCAGGAGAACTGTTACCTGGAGCAGAGGTTGGAGTCTGGGGTTCAGAAGGACTGTTGCAGAGAGCAGAGTTTGGAGACTAAGGTGCAGAAGGACTGTTACAAAGAGCAGTGGTTGGAAACTGGGGTGCAGAAAAACCGTTGCACAGAGCAGAGTTTGGCACCTGGGGAGAAGAAGAATCGTTGCAGAGAACGGATGTTGGAGACTGGGGTGCATAAGGTCTGTTACAGAGATCAGAGGTTGGAGATTGAAATGCAGAAGGACCTTTACAGATTGCAGAACTTAGAGACTGAGGTGGAGTAGGACTTTTACAGAGAGGAGAGGTTGGAGACTGGGGTGCAAAAAAATTCTTACAGAGAGCAGAGTATGGAGACTGGGGTGCAGAAGGAGTTTTACAGAGTGCACAGTTTGGAGATTGGGGTTCAGAAGAACTGTTACAGAGAGCAGAGGTTGGATACTGGGGTGTAGAAGGTCTCTTACAGGGAAAAGAGTTTGGAGACGTACGTGAAGATGAATTTTTAAAGAGAGCAGAGTTTGGACACTGATGTGCAGAAGGACATTTACAGAGAGCAGAGCTTGGAGACAGGGGTGCAGAAGGAGTTTTGCAGATATCAGAGTTTGGAGACTGTTTTGAAGAAGGATCGATTCAGAGAGCAGAGATTGAAGACTGAGGTGCAGAAGGATCGCTACAGAGAGCAGAGGTTGAAGACTGGGGTGCAGAAGGATCGTTGCAGAGAGCAGAGTTTGGAGACTGGGGTGTAGAAGGACTGTTACAGAGAGAAGAGGTTGGAGACTGGAATGCAGAAGGACTGTTGCAGAGAGCAGAGGTTGAAGACTGAGGTGAAGAAGAACTGTTACAGAGAGCAGAGGTTGGAGACTTGGGTGCAAAATAACTGATATAGAAAGTAGAGTTCGGAGTCTCAGGTGCAGAAGGACCATTAGAGAAAGCAGAGTTTGGAGACTGCAGTACAGAAGGACTGTTACAGAGAGCAGAGTTTGAAGCCTGGGGTATACAAAGACTTTTGCTTAGAACAGAGGTTGGAGACTGGGGTGCAGAAGGACTGTTGCAGAGAGCAGAAGTTGGAGACTGAGGTGCAGAAGGATCGTTGCAGAGAGCAGAGTTTTCAGACTGAGGTGCATTAAAACTGTTACAAAGAGCAGATGTGAAAGACTGGGGTGTACAAGGACTGTTGCAGAGAGTAGCAATAGGAGAATGGCGTCCAGAAGGACTGTTTCCGAGAGCAGAGGTTGGAAACTGGGGTGGAGAAGAACTGCTGCAGAGAGTAGAGGTTAGAGACTGAGGTTCAGAAGGACTGTTACAGAGAGCAGACGTTGGAGACTGGGGTGCAGAAGGACTGATACAGAAAGCAGACGTTGGTGACCTGGGTGCAGAAGGACTGTTGCAGAGAGCAGAGGTTGGAGACTGAGGTGGAGAAGGACTGTTGCAGAGAGCAGATGTTGGAGACTGGGGTGCAGAAGAACTGTTGCAGAGAGCAGAGATTGCAGACTGAGGTGAAAAAGGACTATTGCAGAGAGCAGAGTTTGCAGACTGAGGTATAGAAGGACTGTTACAGAGAGCAGAGTTTGGAGAATGTGAGGCAGAAGGACTGATACAGAAAGCAGAGGTTGGAGACTGGGCTTCAGAAGGACCCTTACAGAAAAAAGAGGTTGGAGACTGGGGTGAAAAAAGAATGTTATAGAAAGCAGAGTTTGGAGACTTTGGTGCAAGAGGACTGTTGTAGAGAGAAAAGGTTGAAGCTGAGGTGCAGAAGGACTGTTGCAGAGAGAAGAAGTTGGAGAAGAGGTTTAGAAGGACTGTTACAGAGAGAAGAGTTTGGAGACTGGGGTGCAGAAAGACTGATATAGAAAGCAGAGTTTGAAGACTGCGGTGCAGAAGGACCGTTACAGAGAGCAGAAGTTGGGGACTGTGGTACAGAAGGACTTTTACAGAGAGCAGATGTTGCACACTGGGGTGCACAAGGACTATTGCAGACAACAGAGGTTGGAGACTTAGGTGTAGAAAGACCGTTGCAGAGAGCAGAGGTTGGAGACTGATGAGCAGAAGCATTGTTACAGAGAGCAGAGTTTGGAGACTGGGGTACAGAAGGACTGTTTCAGAGAGCAGAGGTTAGAAACTGGGTGCAGAAGGATCTTCAAGAGAGCAGAGGTTGGAGACTGGGGTGCAGAAGAACTGTTGTAGAGTTCAGATGTTGGAGACTGGGGTGTAGAAGGATTGTTGCAGAGAGAATAGGTTGGATACTGGAGTGCTGAAGGCCTGTTACATAGAGCAGAGTTTGTAGACTGGGGTGCAGGAGGCCTGTTACAGAGAGCAGAGTTTGGAGACTGGGGAGCAGGTGGACTATTACAGAGAGCAGAGTTTGGATACTGGGTTGCAGAAAAATTTTATATAGAGCAGCGTTTGGAGACTGAGGTGCAGTAGGACTGTTACAGAGAGCAGACGTTGGAGACTGCGGTATAAGACTGTTACGGAGAGAAGAGGTTGGAGACTGGGGTGCAGAAGGACTCTTACATAGAGAACAGGTTGGACACTGAGGTGCAGAAGGATAGATACAGAGAACAGAGGTTGGATACTGGGGTTCTGAAAGGCTGATACAGAAAGCAGAGGTTGGAGACTGGGGTGTAGAAGGACCATCACAAAGAGCAGAGGTTGAAGACCACGGTACAGAAGGACTGTTATAGAGAGCAGATCTCGCAGACTGGGGAGCAGAAGGACTGTTGCAGAAGACAAATGTTTGAGACTCAGTTGGAGAAGGAATGTTACAGAGATCAGAGTTTGGAAACTAGAGTGCAGAAGGATCTTACAAAGAGAAGAGGTTGGAGACTGTTGCAGAAGGACTCTTGCAGAGAGCAGACGTTGGTAACTGGGGTCCAGAAGGATCGTTGCAGAGAGCACAGTTTTGAGACTTTGGTGAAGAAGGACTGTTCCAGAGAGCAGATGTTGAAGACTGGGTTCTAGAAGGACTGTGGCAGAGAGCAGATTTTAGAGACTGGGGTGTAGAGGACTGTTAAAGAGAGCAGAGTTTGGAGCCTGAGGCTCAGATGGATTTTACAGAGAGCAGAGTTTTGAGATTGGGGTGCAAAAGGACTGTTGCAAAGAGCAGATTCTGGGGACTGGGGTGGAGAAGAATTGTTACAGAAAGAAGAGGTTGGAGACTAGGGTGCAGAAGGCCTGTTACAGAGAGCAGAGTTTGGAGACTGGGTGGCAGAAGTCATGTTATAGAGAGCAGAGTTTGAAGACTGTTTTGCAGAAGGACTGTTACAGAGTGCAGAGTTTAAAGACTGGGTTGTAGAAGCATCTTACAAAGAACAGATTTGGGAGAATGAGGTGCAGAAAAACTGTTACAGAGAGCAGAAGTAGGAGACTGTGGTGCAGAAGGGTCCTTGCAGTGAGCAGACTTTTCAGAGTGAGGTGCAAAAGGACTGTTGCAGAGAGCAGATATTAGAGACTGGGGTGTAGAAGGACTGTTGCAGAGAGCAGAGGTTGGAGACTTTGGTGAAGAAGGATCGTTGCAGAGAGCAGAGGTTGGATACTGGTAGGCAGAAACCCTGTTACAGAGAGCAGAGTTTGAAACTGGGTTGCAGAAGGATCTTACAGAGAGCAGATGTTGCAGACAGGGGTGCAGAAGGATTGTTACAGAGAGCAGAGCTTGAAGAGTGGAGTTCAGATGGATCTTACAGAGAGCAGATTTTGGAGACTGTGGTGCAAGAGGACTGTTGCAGAGAGCAGAGGTTGGAGACTGGTGTGAATAAGAATCCTTGCAGAGAGAAGTGTTTGGAGACTAGGGTGCAGAAGGCCTGTTACAAAGAACAGTGGTTGGAGGCTGGGTTACAGAAGTCTTGTTTCAGAGAGCAGAGGTTGGAGACTGTTGTGCAGAAGGACGATTACCCAGTGCAGAGTTTATAGACTGGGTTGCAGAAGGATCTTACAGAGAGTAGAGTTAGGAGACTGAGGTGCAGAAGGTTCATTGCATACAGCAGAGTTTTCCCACTGAAGTGCAGAATGACTGTTGCAGAGAGCACATATTGGAGACTGGGGTGAAGAAAGACTGTTGCAGAGAGCAGACATTGGAGACTGGGTTTAAGAAGGATCATTTCAGAGAGCAGAGGTTGGAGACTGGTGTGCAGAAGGATTGTTACAGAGAGTAGAGTTTGGAGACTGGGTGTTAGAAGGATGCTACAGAGAGCAGAGGTTGGAAACTGTAGTGCAGAAGGACTGTTACAGAGAGTAGAGGTTGGAGACTGAGGTGCAGAAGGACCATTGCAGAGAACAGAGTTTGGAGACTGAGGTGCAGAAGGATAGATACAGAGAACAGCGGTTGGAGACTGCGGTTCAGACAGACTGATACGGAAAGCAGAGGTTGGAGACTGGGGTGTAGAAGGACCGTTACAAAGAGCACAGGTTGGAGACTGCAGGACAGAAGGACCAGACTGGGAAGCAGAATGACTGTTGCATAGGACAGAATTTGGAGACTGGGGTGGAGAAGGAATGTTACAGAGTTCAGAGTATGGAATCTTGAGTGCACAAGAATCTTACAAAAAGCAGAGGTTGGAGACTGTGGTGCAGAAGGACTGTTGAAGAGAGCAGATGTTGGAGACTGGGGTCCAGAAGGAGCGTTGCAGATAGCAGAGTTTGGAGACTGGGGTGCAGAAGGACTGTTGCAAAGAGCAGATGTTTTATACTGGGGTGCAGAAGAACTGTTACAGATAGCAGAGGTTGGAGACTGAGGTGCAGAAGGAGTGTTACAGAGACCAGAGTTTGGAGACTGGGGTGCAGGAGGACTGTTAAAGAGAGAGGAGGTTAAAAACTGGGGTTCAGATGGATCTTACAGATAGCAGAGTTTGGAGACAGGGGTTCAAAAGGACTGTTGCAGAGAGCAGATGTTGGAGACTGGGGTAGAGAAGATTCATTGCAGAGAGAAGAGGTTGTAGACTGGGGTGCAGAAGGCCTTATACAGAGAGCAGAGGTTGGAGACTGGGTTGCAGAAGGAAGTTAAAGAGAGCAGAGTTGGGATACTGAGGTGCAGAAGGACTGTTACAGAGAGAAGAGGTAGGAGACTGGAGTGCATAAGGATCTTACAGAGAGCAGAGGTTTGAGACTAGGGTACAGAAGCACTGTTGCCAAGAGCAGAGTCTGGAGACTGGGTTGCAGAAGGGTTTTACAAAGAAAAGAGTTAGGAGACTGAGGTGCAGAAGGATCATTGCAGAGAGTACAGATTTCAGACTTAGTTGCAGAAGGACTGTTGCAGAGAGCAGATATTGAAGTCTGGGATGCAGAAGGACTGTTGCAGAGAGCAGAGGTTAAAGACTGGGGTGAAGGAGGGTCGTTGTAGTGAGCAGAGTTTTTACACTGAGGTGCAGAAGGACTGTTGCAGAGAGCAGATGTTGGAGACTGGGTACAGAAGGATTGTTGCAGAGTGCAGAGTTTGGAGACTTTGGTGAGGAAGGATTTTTGATGAGAGCAAAGGTTGAAGAGCGGTGTGCAGAAGCACTGTTACAGAGAGCAGAGTTTGGAGACTGGGTTTCAGAAGGATATTACAGAGAGCAGAGATTGCAGACAGGGGTTTAGAAGGATTGTTACAGAGATCTGAGGTTGAATACTTTGGTGCAGAAAGACTGTTACAGAGAGCATAGGTTGGAGTCTGAGGTGTAGAAGGACTGCTACAGAGAGCAGAGTTTGGAAATTGGGTTGCAGAAGGACTGTTAAGAAGAGCAGAGTTTGGAGACTGCGGTGTAGGACTGTTTCTGAGAGCAGAGGTTGGAGACTTGGGTTCCGCAGAACCTTCAATGAAAGCAGAGGTTACAGACTGCGGTGGAGAAGGAATGTTAGAGAGAGCAGATTTTGAAAACTGGCGTGCAGAAAGATATTACAGAGAGCAGAGTTTGGAGACTGTGGTTCAGAATGACTGTTGCAGAGAGTAGATGTTGGAGACTGTGATGAAAAAATCTGTTGCAGAGAGCAGAGGTTGGAGAATGGGGTGCAGAAGGACTGTTGCAGAGAGCAGAGGTTGAAGACTGAGGTGCAGAAAGACTGTTACAGAGAGAAGAGGTTGGAGACTGCAGTGCAGAAAGACGGTTACAGAGAGCAGAGGTTGGATACTGGGGTGCAGAAGGACTGTTGCAGAGAGCAGAGGTTTGAGACTGGTGTGGAGAGAATCGTTGCAGAGAGAAGAATTTGGAGACTTGGGTGAAGAAGGTCTTTTACAGAGAGCAGTGGTTGGAGACTGGGTTGATGAAGGATCTTACAGAGAGCAGAGATTGGAGACTGAGGTCCAGGGGGACTGTTACCGAGAGCAGTGGTTGGAGACTGGGGTGTAGAAGGATCGTGCAAAGAGCCGAATTTTCAGACTGGGGTGAAGAATTATGATACAGAAATCAGAGGTGTGAGACTGGGGTGCAGAAGGACCATTACAGGGAGCAGAGGTTGCAGACTGGCGTGCAGAAGGACTGTTTCAAAGAGCAGAGTTTGGAGACTGGGGTGCATAAGGCCTGCTACAGAGAGCAGAGGTTGGAGACTGGTTTGCAGAAGGACTGTTATAGAGAGCAGAGTTTTGAGGCTGGGTTGCAAAAGAATCTTACATAGAACAATGTTTGGTGACTGTGGTGTCGGACGAATGTTACAGAGAGCAGTGATTGGAGACTGTGGTGCAGAAGGATAGTGCAGAGAGCAGAGATATCAGACTGAGGTGCAGGAGGACTGTAACAGAGAGCAGAGTTTGGAGACTGAAGTGCAGCAGGACTGTTACAGAGAGCAGATTTTGGTGACTGAGGTGCAGAAGGACTGTTACAGAAAGCAGATTTTGGAAATTGGTGTACAGAGGGACCGTTACAGAGAGCAGAGATTTTAGATTGTGGTATAGAAAGACTGTAACAGAGAGCAGAGCTTGGAGTATATAGTGCAGAAGGACTGTTACAGAGAGCAGAGGTTGGAGACTGGGGTGCAGAAGGATTGTTACAGAGAGCAGAGGTTGGAGACTGGAGTGCAGAAAGACTGTTACACAGAGCAGAAGTTGAAGACTGGGGTGTAGAAGGACTGTTGCAGAGAGCAGAATTTGGCGACTGAGGTGCAGAATGACTGTTGAGGAGAGGAGACTTTGGAGACTAGGGTGCAGAAGGATCGTTGCAGAGAGCAGAGGTTGGCGACTGAGGTGCAAAAAGACTGTTACAGAGAGCAGAGGTTGGAGCCTGGCATGCAGAAGGCCTGTTACTGAGAGCAGAGTGTGGAGAAGGGTTCCAGAAGGACTGTTACAGATCACAGAGTTTGGAGACTGGGTTTAAGAAGGATCTAACAGAGACCAGATGTTGAGGATCCAGGTGCTAGAGTAGTGGTTGGATACTGAGGTGCAAAAGGATCGTAGCAGAGAACAGCGTTTTAAGACTGAGGTGCAGAAAGACTGTTGCAGAGACCACAGGTTGCAGACTGGGGTGCAGAAGGACTGTTGCAGACAGCAGAGGTTGGAGACTGAGGTGCAGAATTATTGTTACAGAGAGCAGAGTTTGGAGGCTGGGTTGCAGAAGTACTGTTACAACGAGCAACATTTGGAGACTGGTGTGCAGAAGGATTTTGCAGAGAGCAGAGGTTGGAGACTGGGGGCAGAAAAACTGTTGTAGAGAGAAGATCTTGGATACTGGGGTCCAGAAGGATCCTTGCAGCGAGTAGAGGTTGAAGACTGGAGTGCAGAAGGTCTCTTACTGAGAGCAGAGTTTGCCGACTGGGTTTCAGAAGGGTCTTACAGAGAGATGAGGTTGGAGACTGAGGTACAGAAGGACTTTTGCAGAGAGTAGATGTTGGAGATGGGGTGCAGAAGGATCGTTGGGGCGAGCAGAATATAGAGACTGGGGTGTAGATGGACTGTTGCAGAGAGCAGAGTTTAAAGTGTGGGGTATAGAAGGACTGTTTCCGAGAGACTGGGTGCAGAAAGACTGTTACAGAAAGCAGAGTTTGAATACTGGGTTTCTGAAGGGTCTTCCAGAGAGCAGAGTTTGGAGACTGAGGTACAGAAATACTGTTACTAAGAGCAGAGGTTGGAGAATGCGTGCAGAAGGATTATTGCAGAGAGCAGAGATTTCAGACTGAGATACACAAGAACTGTTGCAGAGAGCAGACGTTGTAGACTGGGTTACACAAGGACTGTTAGAGCGAGCACAGGTATGAGACTGGGGTGCAGAAGGATCGTTGCAGAGAGCAGAGGTTGGAGACTGGGGTGCAGATGGAGTGACACAGAGAGCAGAGTTTGGAGACTGGGGTGCAGAAGGTCTGTAACAGAGAGCAGAATTTGGAGACTGGGGTAATGAATGACTGTTACAGAGAGCAGAGTTTAGAGACTAAGTTGCAGAAGGATCTTACAGAGAGCAGAGGTTGGAGACTGAAGTGCAGAAGCACTGTTACAGAGAGTGAAGGTTGGAGACTGAGGTGCAGAAGGACAGTTGCAGAGAGCAGAGGTTGGAGACTGAGGTGCAGAATGACTGTTGCAGAGAGGAGAGGTTTTAGACTTGGATGTAGACGGACTGTTGCAGAGAGTAGACGTTGGAGATTGGGGTCCAGAAAGACTGTAGCAGAGAGCAGACTTGGAGACTAAGGTGCAGAAGTACAGTTACACAGAGCAGATGTTGGAGATTGGGATGCAGAAGGACTGATACAGAAAGCAGAGGTTCGAGACTCAGGTGCAGAAGTACCCTTAGAGAGAGCAGAGGTTGGAGAATGCAGTACAGAAGGACTATTACAAAGTGCAGAGTTTGGAGACTGGGGTGGAGAATGAGTATTGCAGAGAGCAGATGTTGGAGACTGGGGTGCAAAAGGACTGTTGCAGAGAGCAGAGGATGGAGACTGTGGTGCAGAAGGACTGTTGCAGAGAGTAGACGTTGCAGACTGAGTTGCAGAAGGACTGTTACAGAGGGCAGAGTTTGGAGACTGTGGTTCAAAATGACTGATACAGAAAGCAGATGTTGGGTACTGGGGTGCATAAGGACCCTAACGTAGAACAGAGGTTGCAGACTGCGGTACAGAAGGACTGTTACAGAGAGCAGAGGTTGGAGACTGGGGTGCAGAAGAACTGATGTAGAGAACAGATGTTGAAGACTGGGGTGCAGAAGTATCGTTGGGGCGAGCAGAGAATGGAGACTGGAGTGTAGAAGGACTGTTGCAGAGAGCAGAGTTTGGAGACTGGGGTGTAGAAGGATCGTTGGGGCGAGCAGAATATGGAGACTGGGGTGTAGAAGGACTGTTGCAGAAAGCAGAGGTTCAAGACTGAGGTGTCAAAGGACTGTTTCAGAGAGCAGATGTTGGAGACTTGGATGCAGAAGGACTGTTGCATAGAGCAGAGATTGGAGATTGAGGTACACAAGGACTGTTACAGAGAGTAGAGGTTTGAGACTGGGGGTCAGATGGATTATTGCAGAAAGCAGAGTTTTCAGACTGAGGTACAGAAGAACTGTTGCAAAGAGCAGATGTTGGAGACTGGGGTTCACAAGGACTGTTGCAGCGAGCAGAGGTTTGAGACTGCGGTGCCAAAGGATCTTTGCAGAGAGCAAAGCTTGGAGACTGAGGTGCAAAGGATCGTTGAGTAGAGCAGTGGTTTGATACTGGGGTGCAAAAGGATCATTACAGAGAGCAGAGTTTGGAGCCTGGCGTGCAGAAGGAATGTTACAGAGAGCAGAGTTTGGAGACTTGGGTGTAGAAGGAATGTTGCAGAAAGCAGAGGTTGGAGACTGAGGTGCAGAAAGACTGTTACATTGAGCAGAGGTTAGAGACTGTGGTGCAGAAGGACTGATAGAGAAAGCAGATGTTGGAGACTGGGGTGCAGAAGGACCATTACAGAGGGCAATGTTTGGAGAATCCGATACAGAAGGACAGTTACAGCGAGCAGAGGTTGGAGACTGGTGTGCAGAAAGATCTTACAGAGAGCAGATGTTGGAGACTGGGGTGCAAAAGGACTGTTGTAGAGAGCAGAGATTGAAGACTGGGGTGCAGAATATCGTTGCAGAGAGTAGAAGTTGGAGACTGGGGTTCTGAAGGCCTCGTACAGACAGCAGAGTTTGGAGACTGGGATACAGAAGGCCTGTTACAGAGAGCAGAGTTTAGGGACTGGGTGCAAAAAGACTATTACAGACAGCAGAGTTTGAATACTGGGTTTCCGAAGGGTCTTACAGAGAGCAGAGTTTGGAGACTGAGGTACAGAAAGACTGTTACTAAGAGCAGAGGTTGGAGACTACGTGCAGAAAAATTATTGAAGAGAGCATAGATTTCAGACTGAGGTACACAAGAACTGTTGCAGAGAGCAGATGTTGTAGATTGGGTTACACAAGGACTGTTACAGCGAGCACAGGTATGAGACTGGGGTGCAGAAGGATCGTTGCAGAGAAGAGAGGTTTGAGACTGGGGTGCAGATGGAGTGACACAGAAAGCAGAGTTTGGAGACTGGGGTGCAGAAGGTCTGTTACAGAGAGTAGAGTTTGGAGACTGGGGTAATGAAGGTCTGTTACAGAGAGCAGAGTTTGGAGACTAACTTGCAGAAGGATCCTACAGAGAGCAGAGGTTGGAGACTGAAGTGCAGAAGCACTGTTACAGAGAGTGGAGGTTGGAGACTGAGGTGCAGAAGGACAGTTCCAAAGAGCAGAGTTTGGAGACTAATTTTCAGAAGGACTGTTGCAGAGAGCAAAAGTTTTAGACTGGGATGTAGAAGGACTGTTGCAGATAATAGACGTTGGAGATTGGGGTCCAGAAGGACTGTAGCAGAGAGCAGACTTGGAGACTAAGGTGCAGAAGTACAGTTACACAGAGCAGAAGTTGGAGATTGGGGTGCAGAAGGACTGATACAGAAAGCAGAGGTTCGAGACTCAGGTGCAGAAGTACCCTTAGAGAATGCAGAGGTTGGAGAATGCAGTACAGATGAACTGTTACAGAGAGCAGAGATTGGAGACTGGGGTGCAAAAGGACTGCTGCAGAGAGCAGAAGATGGAGAGTGGGGTGAAGAAGGACTGTTGTAGAGACCAGACGTTGCAGACTGAGTTGCAGAAGCACTCATGTAGGGAACAGATGTTGGAGCCTGGGGTGCAGAAGGATCGTTTAGGCTAGCAGAGTATGGAGACTAGGGTTTAGAAGAACTTTTGCAGAGAGCAGATGTAGGAGACTTGGGTGCAGAAGAACTGTTGCATAGAGCAGTGATTGGAGACTGAGGTACACAAGAACTGTTACAGAGAGTAGAAATTGGAGACTGAGGTGCAGAAGTATTATTGCAGAGAGCAGAGTTTTCAGACTGAGATACAGAACAACTTTTGCAGGAAGCAGATGTTCGAGACTTGGGTTCACACAGACTGTTGCAGCTAGCAGAGGTTTGAGACTGGGGGCAGAAGGATCGTTGCAGAGAGTAGAGGTTGGAGACTGAGGTGCAGAAGTATCGTTGCAGAGAGCAGAGTTTAGAGACTGGGGTGCAGAAGGACTTTTGCAGAGAGCACAGGTTGGAGTCTTGGGTGCAGAAGGAACGTTGTGGAGAGCAGAGGTTTGAGAATTGTTTGCAGAAGGACTGTTGCAGAAAGCAGAGGTTGGAGACTGAGGTGCATAAGGACTGTTGCAGAGAGCAGAGGTTAAAGACTGGGTTGCAGAAGGACTGTTATAGGGAGGAGACGTTGGAGACTGAGTTTCAGAAGGATCTTACAGAGAAAAGAGTTTGGAGACTGAGGTGAAGAAGGACTGTTACAGAGAGCGGAGGTTCGAGACTGAGGTGCAGAGGATCGTTAGAGAGAGCAGAGGTTGGAGACTGGGGTTCAGACGGACTTTTACAGAGGCAATGATTTGATACTGGGGTGCAGAAGGAATGTTGCAGAGAGCAGAGGTTGAAGACTGAGGTTCAGAAAAATTGTTGCTGAGAGTAGAGGTTGGAGATTGGCGTGCAGAAGTACTGTTGCAGAGAGCAGAGGTTTTAGACTGCAATGTAGAAGGACTGTTGCCGAGAGTAGAGATTGGAAATTGGGGTCCAGAAGGAGTGTAGCAGAGAGCAGAGGTTGGAGAATAAGGTGCAGAAGTACTGTTACACAGAGCACAGTTTGGAGGACTGGGGTGCAGAAGGACTGACACAGAAAGCAGAGTTTGGAGACACGGGTGCAGAAGTACCCTTACCGAGAGCAGAGTTTGGAGAATGCAGTACAAATGGACTGTTACAGAGAGCAGAGGTTGGAGACTGGGGTACAAAAGGCCCGTTACAGAGAGCAGAGGTTGAAGACTGGGGTGCAAAAGGCCCGTTACAGAGAGCAGAGTTTGGAGAATCCGGTACAGAAGGACTGTTACATAGAGCAGAGATTGGAGACTGGGGTGAAGAAGACTGTTGCAGAGAGCAGTGGTTGGAGACTGAGGTGCAGAATTATTGTTACAGAGAGCAGAGTTTAAAAGACTGGGTTGCAGAAGTACTGTTACAGCGAGCAACGGTTGGAGACTGGTGTGCAAAAGGATCTTGCAGAGAGCAGAGGTTGGAAACTGGGGTGCAGAAGGAATGTTGTAGAGAGCAGATGTTGGAGACTGGGGTCCAGAGAATCCTTGCAGAAAGTAGAGGTTGGAGACTGGGGTGCAGAAGGCCTCTTACCGAGAGCAGAGTTTGAGACTGGGGTGCACAAGGCCTGTTACAGAGAGCAGAGGTAGGAGACTGGGGTGCAGAAGGACTGTTACAGAGAGCAGAGTTTGCAGACTGGGTTTCAGAAGGGTCTTACAGAGAGATGAGGTTAAAGACTGAGGTACAGAAGGACTGTAGCTGCGAGCAGACATTGGAGACTGGGGTGCAGAAAGATCGTTGGGGCGAGCAGAGTATAGAGACTGGGGTGTAGATGGACTGCTGCAGAGAGCAGAGGTTGGAGTCTGGGGTGTAATAGGACTGTTTCAGAGTGCAGATGTTGAAGACTTGTGTGCAGAAGGACTGTTTTATAGAGCAGAGATTGGAGACTGAGGTACAGAAGGACTGTTACAGAGAGCAGAGTTTAGAGCTGGGGTGCAGATGGATTATTGCAGAGAGCAGAGTTTTCAGACTGAGGTATAGAAGAACTGTTGCAGGAAGCAGATGTTGGAGACTTGGGTTCACAAGGACTGTTGCAGCTAGCATATGTTTGAGACTGGGGAGCAGAAGGATCGTTGCAGAGAGCAGAAGTTGGAGACTGAGGTGAAGAAAAATCGTTGCAGAGAGCAGAGGTTCGAGACTGGGGTGCAGAAGGATTGTTACAGAGTGCAGAGTTTGGAGACTGGGGTGCAGAAGGACTTTTACAGAGAGCAAAAGTTGGAGACTTGGGTGCAGAAGGAATCGTGCGGAGAGCAGAGGTTGGAGATTTGTTTGCAGAAGGACTGTTGCAGTAAGCAGAGTTTGGAGACTGAGGTGCAGAAGGACTGTTGTAGAGAGCAGAGGTTAAAGACTGGTTTCAGAAGGACTGTTACAGAGAGGAGACGTTGGAGACTGGGTATCAGAAGGATCTTACAGAGAAAAGAGTTTGGAGACTGAGGTACAGAAGGACTGTTACAGAGAGCAGAGGTTGGAGACTGTGGTGCAGACGGACTTTTACAGAGAGCAATGGTTTGATACTGGGGTGCAGAAGGAATGTTGCAGAGAGCAGAGGTTGGAGACTGAGGTTCAGAAAGACTGTTGCTGAGAGTAGATTTAGGAGATTGGTGTGCAGAAGGACTGTTGCAGAGACCAGAGGTTTTAGACTGCAATGTAGAAGGACTGTTGCAGAGAGTAGAGATTGGAAATTGGGGTCCAGAAGGAGTGTAGCAGAGAACAGAGGTTGGAGACTAAGGTGCAGAAGGATGGTTGCAAAGAGCAGAGGTTCGAGACTGGGGTGTAGAAGGACTGTTTAAGAGAGCAGATGTTAGAGACTTGTGCACAGAAAAATTTTTGCATAGAGCAGAGATTGAGATTGAGGTACAGAAGGACTATTACAGAGAGCAGAGGTTGGAGACTGGGTTGCAGAAGGACTGACAAAGAAAGCAGATGTTGGAGACTGGGGGGCAGAAGGACCGTTACAGAGAGCAGAGGTTGGAGACTCTGGTACAGAAGGACTGTTACAGAAAGCACAATTTGGAGACTGGGGTGTAGAAGGACTGTTGCAGATAACAGAGTTTGGAGACTGGGGTGCAAAAGGACTGTTTCAGAGAGCAGAGTTTGGAGATAGGTTCCAGAAGGACTGTTACAGCGAGCAGGGGTTGGAGACTTGTTTGTAGAAGGATCTTACAGAGAGCAGAGGTAGGAGACTGGGGTGCAGAAGGACTTTTTAGAGAGAAGAAGTAGGAGACTGGGGTTCAGAAGGATCGTTGCAGAGAGTAGAGGTTGGATACTGGGGTGCAGAAGGCCTCTTACAGAGAGCAGAGGTTAAAGACTGAGATGCATAAGGCCTGTTACAGACAGCAGAAGTTGGAGACTGGGGTGCAGAAGGAATGTTACAGAGAGCAGAGTTTTCAGACTGGGTTTCAGAAGGGTCTTACAGAGAGCAGAGGTAGGAGACAGAGGTAAAGAAAGACTGTTACAGAGAGAAGAGGTTGGAGACTGCGGTGCAGAGGGATTGTTGCAGAGAGCAGATTTTTCAGACTGAGGCACAGAAGGACTTTTGCAGAGAGCAGAGGTTAGAGAATGGGGTGCAGAAGGACTGTTACAGAGAGCAGAGGTTAGAGAATGGTTTGCAGAAGTAAGGTTGCAGAGTTCAGAGATTTGAGACAAAGGTGCAGAAGGACAGTTACAGAAAGCAGAGGTTTGAATCTGTGGTTTAGAAGGACTTATACAGAAAGCAGAGTTTTGAGACTGGGGTGCAGAAGGACCGTTAGAGAGAGCAAAGGTTGAAGACTGCGGTACAGAAGGACTGTTACAGAGAGCAGAGGTTTGAGATAGTAAAGTAGAAGGACTGTTGTAGAAAACAGATGTTTTAGACTGGGTTTCAGCAGGACCGTTGAGGAAAGCAGAGGTTGTAGACTGGGTTGGAGAAGAATGTTACAGAGAGCAGAGTTTGAAAACTGGGGTGCAGATGGACCTTACATAGAAGAGAGGTTGGAGACTGGGGTGCAGAAGTAGTGTTTAGGAGAGGAGACTTTGGAGACTGGGGAGCAGAAGGACTGTTCCAGAGAGCAGATGTTGGAGACTGGGGTGCATAAGGACGGTTGCAGAGAGCAGAGGTTGGAGACTGAGGTGCAGAAAAACAGTTACAGAAAGCAGAGGTGGAGTCTGGGGTTCTGTAGGATCGTTGAAGAGAGCAGAAGTTGAAGACTTAGTTGCAGAAGAATTGTTGAAGACAGCAGAGGTGGAGACTGGGCTGCAGAAGGATCATTACAGAGAAAGAGGTGGGAGACTGCGGTGCAGAAGGACTGTTGCAGAGAGCACAGGTTGTAGAATGGGGTGCAGAAGGAATGTTGCAGAAAGAAGAGGTTGGAGACTGGGGTGCAGAAGGACGGTTTCAGAGAGCAGAGGTTGGGAGACTGAGATGGCAGAAGGATTGTTACACAGAGCAGACTTTGGAAAGTAGGGTGAAGAATTATCATACAGAAAGCATAGGTGTGAGACTGGGGTGCAGAAGGACCATTACAGAGAACAGAGGTTGCATACTGGCGTGCAGAAGGATTGTTTCAGAGAGCAGAGTTTGGAGTTTGGGGTGCATAAGGCCTGCTACAGAGAGCAGAGGTTGGAGACTGGGTTGCAGAAGGACTGTTATAGAGAGCAGAGTTTTGAGGCTGGGTTGAAGAAGGATCTTACAGAAAGCATTGGTTGGTGACTGTGGTGCAGGACGAATGTTACAGAGAGAATTGATTAGACACTGGGGTGCTAAATGATCCTGCAGAGAGCAGAGGTTTCACACTGAGGTTCAGAAGGACTGTAACAGAGAAAAGAGGTTGGAGACTGAATTGCAGCAGGACTGTTGGAGAGAGCAGAGTTTGGTGACTGAGGTGCAGAAAGACTGTTAGAGAATGCAGAGGTTAGAAATTGGGGTACAGCGGTACCATTACAGAGAGCAGAGGTTGGAGACTGTGGTATAGAAAGACTGTAACAGAGAGCAGAGGTTTGAGAATACGGTGCAGAAGGACTGTTACAGAGAGCAGAGGTTGGAGGACTGGGGTGCAGAAGGATTGTTACAGAGAGCAGAGGTTGGAGAATGGGGTGCAGAAGGACTGTTACACAGAGCAGAGGTTGAATACTGGGGTGTAGAAGGACTGTTGCAGAGAGCAGAGACTGGAGATTTGGATGAAAAAAGACTGTTGTTAAGAGCAGAATTTAGAGACTGAGGTGCAGAAGGTCTGTTGAAGAGAGGAGACGTTAAAGACTGGGGTGCAGAAGGATCGTTTCAGAGAGGAGAGGTTGGAGACTGAGGTGCAAAAAGACTGTTACAGAGAGCAGAGGTTAGAGGCTTGGGGTGTAGAAGGCTTGTTACGGAGAGCAGAGTGTGGATAAGGGCTCCATAAAGACTGTTACAGATCACAGAGTTTGGAGACTGGGTTGAAAAAGGATCTAACAAAGATCAGATGTTGGGGATCCAGGTGCAGAAAGAATGTTACAGAGAGTAGAAGTTGAAGACTGAGGTGCAAAAGAATCGTAGCAGAGAACAGCATTTTAAGACTGAGGTGCAGAAGCACTCTTGCAGAGACCACCGGTTGCAGACTTGGGCGCAGAAGGACTGTTACAGAGAGCAGTGGTTGGAGACTGGGGTGCAGAAATCTTGTTATAGAGAACAGACTTTGTAGACTGGGGTGCAGAAGGCCTGTTACGGAGAGGAGAGTTGGGAGAAGGGGTGCAGAAAAATTGGTAGAGAGGTCAGAGTTGGGAGACTGGGTGCAGAAGGATCTTACAGAGAGCAGATGTTGGGAGACTGAGGTGTAGAATGATTGTTGAAGAAAGATAAGTTTTAGAGACTGGGATGCAGAAGGCCTGTTACAGAGAACAGAGTTTGGAGACTTGGGTGAAGAAGGCCTGTTAAATAGAGCAAAGGTTGAAGACTAAGGTGCAGAAGGACTGTTATAAAAAGCAAAGTTAGGAGACTGGGTTGCAGAAGGATCTTACAGAGAGCAGAGTTTGGAGACTGAGGTGCAGGAGGACTGTTACAGAGAGCAGTGGTTGGAGACTGGGGTTCAGATAAATCATGTAAAGAGAAGAGGTTTTAGACTGAGGTGTTGATCGACTGTTACAGAGAGCAGAGTTTGGAAACTGAGGTGCAGAAGGTCTATTAC
>NW_027521376.1:47786-90426 GCF_052094955.1 Ictidomys tridecemlineatus
AGAGAAGAGGATGGAGACTGGGGTGCAGAAGGACCCTTAAACAGAGCAGAGGTTGGAGACTGCGGGACAGAAGGACTGTTACAGAGAGCAGAGGTTGGAGACTGCGGTAAAGAACGAGTGTTACAGAGAGCAGAGGTTGGAGACTATGGAGCAGAAGGACAGTTACAGAGAGAAGAGATTGGAGACTGGGGAGCAGAAGAAATATTACAGAGAGCAGAGTTGTGAAACTGGGGTGCAGAAGGATCTTACAGAGAGCAGAGGTTGGAAGACTGAGGTGCAGAAAGACTTTTACAGAAAGTAGAGTTTAAAGACTGGGGTGCACAAAGATCGTTGCAGAGAGCAGAGTTGTCAGACTGAGGTGCAGAAGAACTGTTGTAGGGAGCAGATTTTGGAGACTGGGTGCAGAACGACTTTTGCAGAGAGCAGAGTTTGGAGACTGGGGTGCAAAAAGATTGTTGTAGACAGCAGAGTTTGGAGACTGGGGTGCAGAAAGATTGTTACAGAGAGCAGAGTTAGGAGCCAGTGGTGAAGAAGGACTATTGCAGCGATCAGAGTTTGGTAACTGAGATGAAGAAGGATTGTTACAGAGAACAGAAGTTGGAGCCCGGGGTGCAGTAAGACTGTTGCAGAGAGAAGAATTTGGAGACTGGTGTTTAGAAGGACTGTTGCAGAGAGCAGAGGTTGGAGACTGGGGTGCAGAAAGATCATTGCAGAGAACAGAGTTTTCAGACTGAGGTGCAGATTGACTGTTTCAGAAAGCAGAGTTTGGAGATATGGGTGCAAAAGGACTTTTGCAGAGAGCAGAAGTTGGTGACTGGTGTGCAGAAGGATCATTGCAGATAGCAGAAGTTTGAGAGCTGCAGCCCAGGTGACAGGACTCAGAAGTGGGTGCAGAAGCACTGTTACAGAGAGTAGACTTTCGAAACTGAGGTGCAGATGGATCGTTGCAGAGAGCTGAATTTGGAGACTGAGGTGCAAAAGGACTGTTACAGAGAGCAGAGATTGGAGACTGGGATGCAGAAGGATCCTTGTAGAGAACAGAGTTTTCAGACTGACTTGCAGAAGAACTCCTAAAGAGAGCAGAGTTTATAGACAAAGTTGCACAAGGATCTTACTGAGAGCAGAGGTTGTAGAGCGAGATGCAACAGGACTGTTACAGAGAGCAGAGGTTGGAGACTGGGGTGCAGAAGGATCCTTGTAGAGAACAGAGTTTTCAGACTGAGGTGCAGAAAGACTTTTGCAGAGAGCATATGTTGAAGACTGGGGTGCAGAAGGACTGTTGCATAGAGAAGATGTTGGACAGTGGGGTGCAGAAGGATCGTTGTAGAGAGCAAAATTTTGCTACTGGGGTGCAGAAGGAATTTATAGAGAACAGAGTTGGGAGACTGGGGTTCGGAAGGCCTGTTACAGAGAGCAGAGTATGGAGAAGGTGTTCAGAAGTACTTTTACATGGAGTAGTTTTTGGAGACTGAGGTGCAGAAGGACCGTTGCAGAGAACAGAGGTTGGAGACTGAGGTGCAGAAGGATTGTTACATAGAGCAGATGTTGGAGATTGGGATGCAGAGAGACTGTTGTAGAGAAAAGAGGCTGGACACTGGGGTGTATAAGGACTATTGCTTAGAGCACAAGTTCAGATTGGGGTGCAGAAGGACTGTTGCAGAGAGCAGAGGTTTGAGACTTGGTTACAGTAGGACTGTTACAGAGGAAGAGGTTGGAGATTTGGTGCAGAAGGACTGTTGCAGAGAGAAGATGTTGGAGACTGGGATGCAGAAGAAATGTTGCAGAGAGCAGAGTTTGTAGACTGAGGTGCAGAATGACTGTTACAGGAGAGCAGAGGTTGGAAAATTGTGGTGCGGATGGACTGATACAGTAAGCAGAGTTTGGAGACTGGGGTGCAGAAGGACTGTTGCAGAGAGCAGAGTTTGTAGACATAGGTGCAGAAGCACTGTTACAGAGAGCAGATTTTGGAGACTGGGGTGCAGAAGGACTCTTACAGAAATAAGGGTTTGGAGACTGGGTTGCAGAAAGATTTTACAGAGAGCAGAGGTTTGGAGACTGAGGTACAGTAGAACTGTTACAGAGAGCAGAGGTTGGACACTGGGGTGCAGAAGGATCGTTGCAGAGAACAGAGTTTTCAGACTGAGGTGCAAAAGGACTGTTGCAGAGAGCAGAGTTTGGACACTGAAGTTTAGAAGGACTGTTACAGAGAACAGAGTTTTGGAGACTGGGGTGCAGAAGAACCGCTACAGAGAGGAGATTTTGGATACTGCACTACTGGGAAGACTGTTACAGAAAGCAGAGGTTTGAGACTGGTGTGGAGAAGGACTGTTGCAGAGAGCAGAGGATGTAAACTGGGGTGGGGAAGGATCGTTGTAGAGAGCAGAGTATTGAGACTGGTGTGCAGAAGGACTGTTACAGAGAACAGAGTTTGGAGAAGGGGTGCTGAAGGACTGTTACAGAGGGCAGAGTTTGGAGACTGGGTTGCAGAAGAATCTTATAAAGAGCAAATGTTGAAGACTGAGGTGCAGGAAGACTGTTACAGAGAGTAGAGGTTAGAGACTGAGGTGCAAAAAGACTGTTTGCAGGGAGCAGAGGTTTGATACTTGGGTGCAGAAGGACTGTTGAAGACAGCAGAGTTTGGAGATTGACGTGCAGAAGACTGTTAAAGAGAGCAGAGATTGGAGACTGGGGTGCATAAGGACTGATACAGAAAGCAGAGTTTAGAGACTGGGTTTTAGAAGGTCCGTTACAGAGAGCAGATTTTGGAGACTGCACTACAGGAGGACTGTTACAGAGAGCAGAGGCTGGAGACTAGGGTGGAGAAGGACTTTTACAGAGTGCAGAGGTTGGAGACTGGGGGTGCAGAAAGATTGATACAGAAAGCAGAAGGTGGAGACTGGGGTGCAGAAGGACTGTTACAGAGAGCAGAGGTTGGAGATTGCAGTACAGAAGGACTGTTTCAGAGTGCAGAGTTCGGAGACTGGGGTGCAGAAGGATCATTGCAGAGAGCAGAGTTTTCAGACTGAGGTGCAGAAGGACTGTTGCAGAGAGCAGATATTGTAGACTCGGGTGCAGAAGGACTTTTTCAGAGAGCAGATGTTGGAGACTGGGGTACAGAAGGACCATTACAGAGAGCAAAAGTTGGAGACTGAGGTGCAAAAGAAATTTTACAGAGAGCAGAGGTTGGATACTGGGGTGCAGGAGGGACTGTTACAGAGAGCAGAGGTTAAAGAAATGGATGCAAACAAATCTTAAAGAGAGCAGAGTCTGGAGCCTAGGGTGCAGAAGGACTGTTGCAGAGAGCAGAGGTTGGAGACTGAGGTGCAGAAGGATCATTGCAGAGAGAAGAGGTTGAAGACTGGGTTGCAGAAGGACTGTTACGGAGAGCAGAGTTTTCGAGATTGGGGTGCAGAAAGTCTGTTACAAAGAGCAGAGTTTGGAGACTGAGGTGCAGAAGGACTGTTAAAGATAGCAGAAGTTGGAGACTGAGGTGCAGAAGGATTTGTATAGAGAGGAGAAGTTGGAGACAGAGGTGTAGAAGGACTGTTACTGTGAGTAGAGGTTGGATACTAAGGTGCAGAAGGATCGTTGCAGAGAGCAGAGGTTGCAATCTGAGGTTCAGAAGGATCGTTGCAGAGAGCAGAGGTTGAAGACTGAGGTGCAGAATGATCGTTACAGAGAGCAGAGGTTGGAGAATGGGTCAGGAAAGACAGTTACAGAGAGCACAGTTTTGAGAGTGGTCTGCAGAGGAAATGTTGCAGTGAGAATAGATTGGAGACTGTGGTACAGAAGTACTGTTACAAAGAGCAGAGGCTGGGAGACTGGGGTTCAGAAGGAATGTCACAGAGAGCAGAGTTTTGAACCTCGGGTGCAGAAGGATCTTACAGAAAACAGAGGCTGGAGACTGGGGTCAGAAAGACTGTTGCAGAGAATAGACGTTGGAGACTGTGGTGCAGAAGGATCATTGCAGAGCGCAGAGGTTGGAGACTGGGGTACAGAAGGACTGTTGCAGAGAGCAGAGGTTTGAGACTGGGGTGCAGAAAGGACTGTTGCAGAAAGCAGATGTTGGAGACTGCGGTGCAGAAGGACTTTTACAGAGAGCACTGGTTGGAGACTGGGGTGCAGATAACTGATACACAAAGAAGCATTTGGAAACTGGGGTGCAGAATGACCGTTAGAGAGAGAAAAGGTTGGAGACTGCGGTACAGAAGGACCTATTACAGAGAGCAGAGTTTGAAAGCCTGGGGTGCTGAAGGACTGTTGCAGAGAACAGAGGTTGGAGACTGAGGTGCAGAAGGATCGTTGCATAGAGAAGTGTTTGGAAATGGGGTGCACAAGTCCTGTTACAGAGCAGAGTTTAGAGACTGGGTTGCAGAAGACCTGTTACAGAGAGCCAGAGGTTGGAGACTGGGGTGCAGAAGGACCATTACAGAGAGCAGAGGTTTCAGACTGAGGCTCAGAAGGACTGTTACAGAGAGCAGAGTTTGGTGTCTGATTTGCAGAAGGACTGTTACAGGAAAGCAGAGTTTGGCAATTGGGGTTCAGAAGGACCGTTACAGAGAGAACAGTTTGGAGACTGCGGTACAGAAGGACTGGTTACAGAGAGCAGAGTTTGGAGACTGGGGTGCAGAAAGACAATTGTAGAGAGCAGAGGTTGGAGCCTGTTGAGTAGAAGGATCGTTGCAGTGAGCAGATGTTGGAGACTGGGGTGCAGAAGTACCATTGCAGAGAGCAAATTTTGGAACTGAGGTTCAGAAGGAGTGTTACAGAGAGCAGACGTTGGATACTGGGGTGCAGAAGGACTGTTACAGAGAGCAGATGTTGGAGACTGGGATGCAGAAGGATCTTACAGAGAGCACAAATTTGAGACTGGAGTGCAAAAGGTCTGTTGCCGAGAGCAGAGATTGGAGACTGAGGTGCAGAAGGATGGTTCCAGAGAGAAGAGGTGGGAGACAGGGGTGCAGAAGGCCTGTTACAGAGAGCAGAGTTAGGAGACTGGGGTGCAGAAGGCCTGTTACAGAGAGCAGAGGTTGGAAACTTGGTGCAGAAGGGCTGATACAGATAGCACAGTTTGAAGACTGGGTGCAGAAGGATCGTTGCAGAGAGCAGAGGATTCAGAATGAGGCGCAGAAGGACTTTTACAGAGAGCAGAGTTTGGAGTCTGACGTGTAGAACGACTGTTACAGACACTAGAGGTTGGTAATTTGTTGAGCATATGGACCATTACAAAAATAAAAGGTTGGAGACTGCGATACAAAAGGACTGTTACAGAGAGCAGAGTTTGGAGAATGGGTAGAAGAAGGATCATTGCAGAGAGCAGATGTTTGAGACTGGGTTGCAGAAGTTCCGTTACAGAGAGCGGAGGTTGGAGATTGTGGTGCAGAAGAACTGCACAGAGAGCAGAGGTTGAATACTGGGGTGCAGACGGATTGTTACAGAGAACAGAGTTTGAAGACTCGGGTGCAGAAGGACTGTTACAGAGAGCAGAGGTTCGAGACTGGGGTGCAGAAGAACTGTTACAGAGAGCAGAATTTGGAGACTGGGTTGCATAAGGCCTGTTACAGAGAGCAGATGTTGGTGACTGAGGTACAGAAGGACTGTTATAGAGAGCAGAGGTTGAAGACTGAGGTACAGAAGAATTGGTACAGAGAGCAGAATTTGGAGACTGAGGTGCAGAAGGACTGTTACACAGAGCAGATGTTGGAGACTGGGGTTCAGAATGATCGTTGCAGAGAGCAGAGGTTGGAAACTGAGGTGCAGAAGGATTATTGCAGAGAGCAGAGGTTGGAGAATGGGGTCAGAAGGATAGTTACGGAGACCACAGTTTGGAGACTGGTGTGCAGAATGATCGCTGCAGAGAGCAGAGGTTGGAAACTGAGGTGCAGAAGGACGTTTAAGAGAGAAGAGTTTGGAGACTCAGGGGCAGAAAGATCGTTACAGAGAGCAGAGGTTGTAGACTGGGGTGCAGAATGACAGTTACAGATAGCACAGTTTTGGATATCTGAGTGTAGAAAAAATGTTGCAGAGCGCAGAGGTTGGAGACAGGGGTACAGAGGACTGTTGCAGAGAGTAGAGGTTGGAGGTATAGTTGCAGAAGGACTGATACAGATAGCAGAAGGTTGAAGACTGGGGTTCAGAAGGACTGATAAACAAAGCAGAGGTTGGAGACTGGACTTCAGAAGGACCATTACAGACAGTAGAGTTTGAAGAATGCAGTACAGAAGGACTTTTACAGAGAGCACAGTTTGGATACCAGGGTGCAGAACGACTGTTGCAGAGAACAGAGTTTGGAGACTGCCGTGCAGAAGAATCTTACAGAGAGTAGAGGTTTGGAGACTGGGATGCAGTAGGACTGTTGCACAGAGCAGAGGTTTGGATACTGGGATGCAGAAGGAGTGTTACAGAGAGCAGCGTTTGGAGACTGCGGTGCAGATGGATTATACAGAGAGTAGATGTTGAAGACTGTGGTACAGAAAGACCTTTGCAGAAAGCAGAGGTTGGAGACTGAGGTGCAGAAGAACTGTTGATGAGTGCAGAGGTTGGAGACTTGGGTGTAGAAGGATTGTTACAGAGTGCAGATGGACAGTTGCCGAGAGTAGAAGTTTGAGATTGGGGTGCAGAGGGACTGTTGCCGAGAGCAGAGTTTGGAGACTGGGGTGGAGAAGGACTGTTGCAGAGAGTAGAGATTGGAGATTGGGGTGCCGAAGGACTGATGCAGAGAGCAGAGTTTGGAGACTGAAGTGCAGAAAGACTGTTACAGAGAGCAGACATTGGAGACTGGGGTGCAGAAGGACTTATACAGACAGCACAGGTTGGAGAATGGGGTGCAGAAGGAACCTTACAGAGAACAGAGGTTGAAGACTGCAGTACAGAAGAACTGATGTAGAGAACAAGGTTGGAGACTGGGGTGCAGAGGGACCATTGCAGAGAGTAGACATTGGAGACTGGGGTGCCGAAGGATTGTTGCAGAGAGCAGACGTTAGAGACTGGGGTGCAGAAGGTTTTTACAGAGAGCAATGTTTGGAGACTGAGGTGCAGAATGACTGTTGCAGAGAGCAGAAGTTGGAGACTGGGGTGCAGAAGGACTGTGCAGAGTGCAGTGTTTGGAGACTGGGGTGCAGAAGGACTGTTGCAGAGAGCAGAGGTTGGAGAATGGGGTGCAGAAGGACTGTTACGAAGAGCAGAGTTAGAAGCCTTGGGTGCAAAACGACGGATACAGAAAGCAGAGTTTGGAGACGGGGGTGCAGAAGGACCATTACAGAGAATAGAGGTTGGAGACTGCGAAATAGAAGGACTGTTAAAGAGAGCAGAGTTTGGAGACAGGTGTGCAGAAGGATATTACAGAGAGCAGAGGTTGGAGACTGTGGTGCAATAGGACTGTTGCAGGGAGAAGAGGTTGGAGACTGTGGTGCAGAAGGATTATTGCAGAGAGAAGAGGTTGGAGACTGAGGTGCAGGAGGCCTGTTACAGAGAGCAGAGCTTGGAGACTGCTGTGCAGACCTCCTGTAACATAGAGAAGAGTTTGGAAACTGGGTGGCAGAAGGATCTTACAGGGAGCAGAAGTTGTTGACTGAGGTGCCAAAGGACTGTTACAGAGAGCAGAGGTTGCAGACCAGTGTTCAGAAAGATCATTGCAGAGAGCAGAGGGTGGAGAGGGGGTGCCAAAGGACTGTTTCAGAGAGCAGAGTTTGGAGACTAGGTTCAGAAGTGCTGTTACAGAAAGCAGAGATTGGAGACTGGTTTACAGGAGAATATTACAGAGAGCAGATGTTGGAGACTGAGGTCCAGAAGGACTGTTACATAGAGTACATGTTGAAGACTGTGGTGCAGAAAGACCTTTGCAGAAAGCAGAGGTTGGAGACTGAGGTGCATAAGGACTGTTGATGAGTGCAGAGGTTGGAGACTTGGGTGTAGAAGGATTGTTACAGAGTTCAGATGGACAGTCGTTGAGAGTAGAAGTTTGAGACTGGGGTGCAGAAGGACTGTTGCAGAGAGCAGAGGTTGGAGACTGGGGTGGAGTAGGACTGTTGCAGAGAGTAGAGATTGGATATTGGGGTGCCGAAGGACTGAAGCAGAGAGTAGAGTTTGGAGACTGAAGTGCAGAAAGACTGTTACTAAGAGCAGAGGTTGGAGACTGGGGTGCAGAAGGACTTATACAGAAAGCAGAGGTCAGAGAATGGGGTGAAGTAGGACTATTGAGAGAGCAGAGGTTGCAGACTGGGGTGCAGAAAGACTGTTAAGAGAGCAGAGTTTTGAGACTGTGGTGCAGTAGGACTGATACAGAAAGCAGAGTTTGGAACCTGAGGTGCAGAAGGACCCTTAAAGAAAACAGAGTTTGGAGACTGCGGAACAGAAGGACTGTTACAGAGAGCAGAGTTTGGAGACTGGGGTGTAGAAGAAGTGTTGAAGAGAACAGAGGCTGAAGACTGTGGTGCAGAAGAATCGTTGCAGAGACCAGAGTTTGGAGACTGGGGTGCAAAAGGACTGATACAGAAATCAGAGGTTGGAGACTGGGGTTCAGAAGTCCTGATACAGAAAGCAGAGTTTGGACACTGTGGTGTAGAAAAACTGTTACAGAGAGCAGAGTTTGAATACTGGGTTGCAGAAGGATGTTACAGAGAGCAGAGGTTGGAGACTGAGGTGAAGAAGGACAGTTACAGAGACCAGATGTGGGAGACAGGGGTGCAGGACTGATACAGAGCAGAAGTTGGAGACTGAGGTACAGAAGGACTGTTACAAAGAGCAGAGGTTTGAGACTCGGGTGCAGAAGAATTATTGCAGAGAGCAGAGTTTTCAGACTGAGGTACAGAAAAACTGTTGCAGAGAGCAGATGTTGGAGATTGGGGTGCACATGGACTGTTGCAGCGAGCAGAGGTTGGAGACTAGGGTGCAGAGGGATTGTTGCAGAGAGCAGAGGTTGAAGACTGGGGTGCAGAAGGCCTTTAACAGAGAGCAGAGTTTGGAGACTGAGGTGCAGAAGGACTGTTACAGAGAGCAGAGTTTGGAGATTGGGTTGCAGAAGGTTCTTACAGAGAACAGAGGTTGGAGACTGAGGTGCAGAAGCACTGTTTCAGAGAGTAGAGGTTGGAAACTCAGGTGCAGAAATAAGGTTGCAGATAGCAGAGGTTGGAGACTGTGGTGCAGAAGGATTGTTACAGAGAGCAGTCGTTAGAGACTGGGGTGCAGAAGGCCTGTTACAGAGAGCAGAGGTTGGAGACTGGGGTGCAGAAGGCCTGTTACGCAGAAGAGAGTTGGGAGAATAGGTGCAGAAGGACTGTTACAGAGGGCAGAGGTTAAACACTGGGTTGCAGAAGGATCTTACAGAGAGCAGATGTTGGAGACTGGGGTGCAGAAGGACTTTTGCAGAGAGTAGAGGTTGGAGACTAAGCCACAGAAGGATTGTTATGGAGAGCAGAGTTTAGAGATTGGAGTGCAGAAGAACTTTTGAAGAGCAGAGGTTGGAGACTTGGGTGTAGAAGGACTGTTCCAGAGAGCACAGGTTCTAGATTGGGGTGCAGACGAACTGTTGCAAAGAGCAGAATTTCAAGACTGATGTTCATAAGTGCTATTACAGAGAGCCGAGGGTGGAGACTGCAGTACAGAAGGACTGTTACACAGAGCAGACGTTGGAGAGTACAGTTTTGAGACTGGAGTGAAGAAGAAATGTTGCAGAGAGCAGAGTTTAAAGACTGGGGTGCAGAAGGACTTATGCAGAGAGCAGAAGTTGGAGCTTGAGGTGCAGAAGGACAGTTGCAGAGAGCAGAGTTTGGAGAATGTGGAACAGAAAGACTGTTACAGAGAGTAGAGGTTGGAGACTGGGGTGAATACGGAATGTCACAGAGAGTAGAGTTTGGAAACTGGGTTGCAGAAGAATTCTATAGAGACCAGAGGTTGTAGAATGTGGTGCAGAAGGACTGATGCAGAGAGAAGACGTTGGAGACTGGGGTGCAGAAGAATCATTGCAGAGATTAGAGGTTGGAGACTTGGGTGTAGAAAAACTGTTGCAGAGAGCAGACTTCTGAGACTGGGGTGCAGAAGGCCTGTTACGCAGAGGAGATTTGGGATAATAAGTGCAGAAGGACTGTTACAGAGGGCAGAGGTTGAACACTGGGTTGCAGAAGGATCTTACAGAGAGCAGATGTTTGAGACTGGGGTGCAGAAGGACTTTTGCAGAGAGTAGAGGTTGGAGACTGAGGCACAGAAGGATTGTTACGGAGAGTAGCGTTTGGAGACTGGAGTGCAGAAGGACTCTTACAGATAACAGAGGTTGGAGACTGGGTTGTAGAAGGACTGTTGCAAGGACAAGAATTTAGAGACTGGGGTGCTAAAAGACTGTTGCAGAGAGCAACGTAGGAGACTGAGATTCAGAAGGACTGTCACAGAGAGAAGAGGATGGAGACGGGTGCAGAAGGATTGTTGTAGAGAACAGACTTTGGAGACTGGGGTGCAGAAGGGCTGTTAAAGAGAGCAGAATTTGGAGATTGGGTTGCAGAAGGATCTTACGTAGAGCGGAGTGCATTGGTTGGAGTCTGGAGTGCAGAAGGATCATTGCAGACTGAGGTGCAGGAGGACTGTTACAGAGAGCAGAGTTTGGAGACTGGGGTGCACAAGGACTGTTGCAGATAGCAAAGCTTGGAAACTGGGGTTAAAAATGACTGTTGGAGGGAGCAGGTGTTGGAGACGTGGGTGCAGAAGGACTTTTGCAGAGAGTAGAATTTGGAGACGGTGGTGCAGAAGAACTGTTTCAGATAGCAGAGGTTGGAGACTGCGGTACCGAAGGACTGGTACAGAAAACATAGGTTGGAGACTGAGTTGCAGAAGGACCATTACAGAGAACAGAGTTTGAAGACTGTAATACAGGAGGACTGTTACAGAGAGCAGATGTTGGAGACTGGAGTGGAGAAGAACTGTTGCAGAGAGCAGAGATAGGAGACTGAGATACAGAAAGACTGTTACAGAGAGCAGACTTTGGAGACTGGGGTGCAGAAGGCCTGTTACAGAGAGCAGAGGTTGGAGACTGGGTACAGAAGGGCTGTTACAGAAAGCAGAGTTTGGAGATTGGGTTGCAGAAGAATATTATGTAGAGCAGAGTTTGGAGACTCCAGTGCAGAAGGATTGTTACAGAGAGCAGTGGTTGGTGACTGGGGTGCAGTAGGATTATTGCAGAGAGCAGAGCTTGGAGATTGGTGTGCATAAAGATCGTTGCAGAGAGCAGAGCTTGGAGACTTGTGTGCAGAAGGACTGTTACACAGAGCAGAGGTTGAAGACTGGAGTGAAGAAGGACTGTTGCAGAGAGCAGAGTTTGGAGACTGGGGTGCAGAAAGACTGTAATAGAGAGCAGAGTTTGGAGACTGGGGTGCAGAAGGACTGTAATAGAGAGCAGATGTTGGAGACTGTGATACAGAAGGACTGTTACAGAGAGCAGAGTTTGGAGACTGGGGTTCAGAAGGACTGATACAGAAAGCAGAGATTGGAGAATGGGATTCAGAAGGACTGTTTCAGAGAGTAGATGTTAAAGACTGGAGTGCAGAAGAACTGTTGCAGAGAGCAAAAGTTGGAGACTGGGGTGCAGTAGAATTGTTAGAGGGAGCAGATGTTGGAGACTGGGGTGAAGAAGGACTTTAACAGAGAGCAGAGTTTGGAGATTGGGGTGCAGAAAGATTTTACAGAGAGCAGAAGTTGGAGAGTGGCATGCAGACGAACTGTTGCACAGAGCAGAGTTTGGAGACTGCGGTGCAGAAGGACTGATACAGAGAGCAGAGTTTGGAGACTGGGTGGCAGAAGGATCTTACATAGAGCAGAGGTTGGAGACTGAGGTGCAGAAGAAATGTTACCGAGAGCAATGGTTGGAGTCTGGGGTGCAGAAGGATTTTTGCAGAGAGCAGAGGTTGGAGACTTACATGCTGAAGGACTCTTGCAGACAATATAGGTTGGAGAATGGTGTGCAGAAGGACCATTGCAGAGAGCAGATGTTGGAGAATGAGGTGCAGAAGAATTGTTTCAGAGAGCAGAGGTTGGAGACTGGGGTGAAGAATGACTGTTATGGAGATCATAGTTTGGAGACTGGGCTGCAGAAGGATCTTTCAGAGTGCAGAGGTTGGAGACTGCATTGCAGACGAACTGTTACACAGAGCAGAGTTTTGAGACTGGGGTGCATAAGGACTGTTACAGAGAGCAGAGTTTCGAGACTTTGTTGCAAAAATATCTTACATAAAGCAGAGGTTTGAGTCTGAGGTGCAGAAAAAATGATACCCAGAGCAGAGTTTGGATACAGAGGTGCAGAAGGACTGTTGCCGAGACCAGAGGTTGGAGACCTTCGTGCATAAGGACCGTTGCAGAGAGCAGAGGTTGGAGACTGGGGTGGAGAAGGAATTTTACAGAGAGCAGAGTTTGGAAACTGGGGTGTAGAAGAATCTTACAGAGAGCAGACGTTGGAGACTGGAGTTCAGAAGGACTGTTACAGAGAGCAGAGGTTAGAGACTGAGTTGCAGAAGGACTGTTACAGAAAGCAGAGTTTAGAGACTGTGGTGCACAAGGTTTTGGCAGAGATCAGAGTTTTCAGACTGATGTACAGAAGGACTGTTGCAGAGAGCAGATGTTGGAGACTGTTGTGCAGAAGGATCGTTGCAGAGAGCAGAGGCTAGAGACTGTGGAGCAGTAGGACCATAGCAGAAGTCAGATTTTAAGAACTGAGGTGCAGAAGGATTTTTACAGAGAACAGAATTTGGATACTGGGGTGCAGAAGGATTGTTTCAGAGAGCAGAGGTTGGAAACTGGGGTTTAGAAAGACTGTGGCTGAGAGCAGAGGTTAGAGACTGGGGTGCAGAAGGACTGTTACAGAGAGCAGAGTTTGGAGACAGGGTTGCAGAAGTATCTTACTGAGAGCAGAGGTTGGAGACTGAGGTGGAACAAGACTGTTACAGAGATCAGCCTTTGGAGACTGGGGTGCAGAAGGATCGTTGCAGAGAACGGAGTTTTCAGACTGAGGTGCAGAAAGACTATTGGAGATTACATAGGTTGGAGACTGGGGTGCAGAAGGATCTTTGCAGAGAGCAGAGGTTTGACACTGGGGTTCAGAAGAACTCTTACAGAGAACAGAGTTTGAAGACTGGGGTGAAGAAGGACCTTGCAGAGAGAAAAGTTCGGAGACTGCCATACAGGAAAATTGTTACAGAGAGCAGAGGTTGGAGAATGGTTTATAGAAGAACTGTTTCAGAGTGCAGATGTTGGAGACTGGGGTTCAGAAGAACTGTTGCTGAGATCAGAGTTTGGAAACTGGGGTACAGAAGAACTGTTGCAGAGAGCAGAGGTTGGAGACTGATGTGCAGAAAGAATGTTACAGAGAGCAAAGTTTGGAGACTGGGGTGGAGAATTACTGATACAGAAAGCAGAGGTTGAGACTGGGGTGCAGAAGAACCGTTACAGAGAGCAGAGGTTGGAGACTGTAGTACAGAAGGACTGTTGCAGAGAGCAGAGTTTAGAGAATGAGGTGCAGGAAGACTGTTACAGAGAGCAGAGGTTAGAGAATGGGGTGCAGAAGTAAGGTTGCAGAGTTCAGAGGTTGGAGAGAAAGGTGCAGAATGACTGTTACAGAAAGCAGAGGTTGGAATCCGTGGTTCAGAAGGACTTATACAGAAAGCAGAGGTTTGAGACTGGGGTGCAGAAGGACCGTTAGAGAGAGCAGCGGTTGGAGACTGCGGTACAGAAAGACTGTTACAGAGAGCAGAGGTTTGAGACTGGAAAGTAGAAAGACTGTTGCAGTGAACAGATGTTGTAGACTGGGTTTCAGCAGGACCGTTGAGGAAAGCAGAGGTTGTAGACTGGGTTGGAGAAGAATGTTACAGAGAGCAGAGTTTGGAAACTGGGGTGCAGAAGAACCTTACAGAGAACAGAGTTTGGAGACTGGGGTGCAGAAGGAGTGTTAAGGAGAGGAGACGTTGGAGACTGGGGTGAAGAAGGACTGTTGCAGAGAGCAGATATTGAAGACTGAGGTGCATTAGGATCATTGCAGAGAGCAGAGGTTGGAGACAAGGGTTCAGAAGGATGGCTGCAGAGAGCAGAGGTTGGAGACTGAGGTGCAGAAAAACAGTTACAGAGAGCAGAGGTGGAGTCTGGGGTGCAGAAGGATCATTGAAGAGAGCAGAAGTTGGAGACTGAGTTGCAAAAGAATCGTTGAAGAGAGCAGATGTGTAGACTGGGCTGCAGAAGGATCGTTACAGAGAGAAGAGGTGGGAGACTGCGGTGCAGAAGGACTGTTACAGAGAGTACAGTTTGGAAACTTGGGTGCAGAAGGAATGTTGCAGAAAGAAGAGGTTGAAGACTGGGTGCAGAAGGACTGTTTCAGAGAGCAGAGGTTGGAGACTGAGATGCAGAAAGATTGTAACACAGAGCAGACTTTGGAAAGCGGGGTGAAGAATTATGATACAGAAAGCAGAGTTGTGAGACTGGCGTGCAGATGGACCGTTACAGAGAGCAGAGGTTGCAATCTGGCTTGCAGAAGGACTGTTTCAGAGAGCAGAATTTGGAGACTGGGGTGCATAAGGCCTGCTACAGAGAGCAGAGTTTGGAGACTGGGTTACAGAAGGACTGTTATAGAGAGCACAGTTTTGAGGCTGAGTTGAAGCAGGACTGTTACAGAGAGCAGAGTTTGGTGACTGAGGTGCAGAAGGACTGTTACAGAAAGCAGAGGTTGGAAATTGGTGTACAGAGAAATTGGTGTACAGAGAAATTGGTGCAGAAGGCCTGATACGGAGAGGAGAGTTGGGAGAAGGGGTGCAGAAGGACTGTTTGAGAGGGCAGAGTTGGGAGACTGGGTTGCAGAAGGATCTTACAGAGAACAGATGTTAGAGACTGAGGTGTAGAATGATTGTTGCATAGAAAAGTTTTTGGAGACTGGCGTGCAGTAGGCCTGTTTCAGAGAGCAGAGTTTGGAGACTGGGGTGCAGACGGCCTGTTAAATAGAGCTAAGGTTGAAGACTGGGGTGCAGAAGGACTGTAATAGAAAGCAAAGTTAGTAGACTGGGTGGCAGAAGGATCTTAGAGAGCAGAGTTTGGTGACTGAGGTGCAGGTGGACTGTTACAGAGAGCAGTGGTTGGTGACTGGGATTCAGATAGATCGTGTAGAGAGAAGAGGTTTCAAACGAGGTGTAGATCGACTGTTACGGAGAGCAGATGTTGGAGACTGAGGTGCCGAAGGACTGTTACAGGGAGCAAATTTTGGAGGCTGTGTTGCACAAGGATCTTACATAGAGCAGAGTTTGGAGACTGAGGTGCATAAGGACTGTTACAGAGAGCAGATGTTGAAGTCTGGGTTGCAGAAGGATTGTTGAAGAAAACAAAATTTTCAGACTGAGGTGCATAAGGACTTTTGCAGAGACCAGATGTTGGAGACTGGGGTGCACAAGGTTCGTTGCAGAGAGCAGAAGTTGGAGACTACAGTACAGAAGGACTGTTGCAGAGAGCAGAGATTGGAGACTAGGGTACAAAAGAACTTTTTCAGAGAGCAGATGTTGGATACTGTTTTTCAGAAGGACTGTTGTATAGAGCAGAAGTTGGAGAATGGGTTGCAGAAGGTACTTACAGAGAGCAGTTGTTGAATAGTGAGATGCAGAGGGACTGTTACAGAGAGTAGATGTTGGAGACTGAGGCACAGAAATATTGTTACAGAGAGCAGATTTTGGAGACTGGGGTGCAGAAGGACTGTTTCAGATACCAGAGGTTGGAGACTTGGGTGTAGAAGGACTTTTGCAGACACCAGAAGTTGGAATCTGGAGTGCTGAAGGACTATTGCAGAGAGCAGATGTAGGAGACTGAGATGCAGAAGGACTGTTACAAAGAGCAGAGGTTTGCGACTGGGGTGCAGAAGGACTGATACAGAGAGCAGAGTTTCGAGACTGGGGTGCAGAAGGTTTTTACAGAGAGCAGGGTGTGGAGACTGGGTTGGAAAAGGATCTTACATAGAGCAGAGTTTGGAGGCTGAGGTGTAGAAGCACTGTAACAGAGAGCAGAGGTCGGAGACTCAGGTGCAGAAGGACCTTTGCAGAGAGCAGAGGTTGTAGACGGAGGTGCAGAAAGCTTGTTAAAGAGACCAGAGGTTGGAGACTGGGGTCTAGAGGGACTGTAGCAGAGAGATAAGGTTGGAGACTAAGGTGCAGAGGGACAGTTACACAGAGCACAGATTGGAGACTGGGGTGCAGAAGGACTGATACAGAAAGCAGAGGTTGGAGACTCGGGTGTAGAAGTACCCTTACAGAGAGCAGATGTTGGAGAATGCAGTACAGAAAAACTGTTATAGAGAGCAGAGGTTGGAGACTGGGGTGCAAAAAGACTGTTGCAGAGAGCAGAGGATGGAGACTGGGGTGCAGTAGGACTGTTGCAGAGAGCAGAGGTTACAGACTGACTTGTAGAAGGACTGTTACAGAGGGAAGAGTTTCGAGACTGGTGCAAAACGACAGATACAGGAAGCAGAGGTTGGATACTGGGGTGCATAAGGACCCTTATGGAGAACAGCCGTTGGAGACTGCGGTGGAGAATGACGGTTACTGAGAGCAAAGTTTGGAGACTTGGGTGCAAAAGAACTTATGTAGAAACTAGAGGTTGGAGACTGGGGTGCTGAAGGATCATTGGGGCGAGCAGAGTATGGAGACTGGGGTGTAGAAGGACTGTTCCAGAGAGCAGAATTTGGAGACTGGGGTGTAGAAGGACTGTTTCAGAGAGCAGATGTTAGAGACTTGGTTGCAGAAGGACTGTTGCATAGAGCAGAGTTTGGAGACTGAGGTAAAGAAGGACTTAAAAAAGAGCAGAGGTTGGAGACTGGGGTGCAGAATGATTATTGCAGAGAGCAGATTTTTCAGACTGAGGTACAGAAGAACTTTTACAGAGCGAAGATTTTGGAGACTGGGGTTCAGAAGGACTGTTGCAGGGAGCAGAGTTTTGAGACTAGGGTGCACAAGAATAGTTGCAAAAAGCAGAGTTTGGAGACTGGGGTGCAGAAGGATCGTTGGTGCGAGCAGAGTATGGAAACAGGTTTGTAGAAGGACTGCAGAAGAGAACAGAGGTTGGAGTTTGAGGTGCAGAAGGACCATTGCAGAAATCAGAGGTTGAAGACTGGGTTTCAGAAGGATCTTACAGAGAGCAGAGTTTGGACACTGAGGTGCAGAAGGACTGTTGCAGGGAGCAGAGGTTGGAGATTGGGGCGCAGAACTACTTTTGCAGAGAACAGAGGTTGGATTCTGAGGTGCAGAAGGACTTTTACAGAGAGCAGAGGTTGGAGACTGGTGTGCAGAAGGAATGTTGCAGAGAGTAGAAATTAGAGACTGGGGTGAATATGGACTATTGCAGAGAGCAGAGGTTGCAGACTGAGGTGCAGAAAGCCTGATACAGACAGCAGAGTTTCGAGAATGTGGTGCAAAAGGACTGATACAGAAAACAGAGGTTGGAGAATGTGGTGCAGAAGGACCCTTACAGAGAACAGAGTTTGGAGAGTGTAGTACAGAAGGACTGTTACAGAGAGCAGAGGTTTTAGACTGGGGTGCAGAATAACTCTTGTAGCGATCAGAATTTGAAGACTGGGGTGCAGAAGGACCATTGCAGAAAGCAGAGGCTGGAGACTGGGTTTCAGAAGGATCTTACAGAGAGCAGAGTTTGGACACAGAGGTGAATAAGGACTGTTGCAGATTGCAGAGGTTGGAGATTGTGGCGCAGTAGGACTGTTGCAGAAAACAGAGGTTGGAGTCTGAGTTATAGAAGTACTGTTACAGATAGCAGTGTTAGGAGACTGGGGTGCAGAATGAATGATACATAACGCAGAGTTTGAAGACTCGAGTGCAGAAGGACAGTTACAGAAAGCAGAGGTTAGAGACTGGGTTGGAGAAGGACCCTTACAGAGAACAGAGGTTGAAGACTGCAGTACAGAAGAACTGTTGTTGAGAACAAGGTTGGAAACTCGGGTGCAGAGGGACCATTGCAGAGAGCAGTGGTTAAAGACTGCAGTACAGAAGGACTGTTACAAAAAGCAGAGGTTGGAGACTGGGGTGGAGAAGAACTGTTTCAGAGAGCAGAGATTGCAGAGTGAGGAGCAGAAATACTGTTACAGAGAGAAGAGTTTGGATACTGTGGTGCAAAAGGACTGATACACAAAGCAGAGGTTGGAGACTGGGGTGAAGAAGGACCCTTACAGAGAACAGAGTTTGAAGACTGCTATACAGAAGAAGTGTTTTTGAAAACAAGGTTAGAGACTAGGGTGCAGAGAGACCACTGCAAAGAGCAGAGGTTGGAGACTGGGGTACCGAATGATCTTACAGAAAGCATAATTTGGAGACTGGGTTGAAGAAAGACTGTTGCAGAATAGACGTTGGAGACTGGGGTGCAGAAGGATCATTGAAGAGAACAGATTATGAAGACTGGGGTATAGAAGGACTGTTCTCGAGATCAGAGGTTGGAGACTGGGGTGCAGAAGGACTGTTTCAGAGAGCAGAGTTTGGAGACTGGGGTGCAGAAGGACTGATACAGAGAGCAGAGATTGGAGACTGAGGTGCAGAAAGAAAGATACAGAGAGCAGAGGTTGGAGACTGGGGTGCAGAAGGACTGATACCGAAAGTACAGGTAGGAGACTGGGGTCAAGAAGGACCGTTACAGAGTGCAGAGGTACGAGACTGCAGTATAGAAGGACTGTTACAGAGAGCAGATTTTGAAGACTGTGGTACAGAAGGGCTGTTGCAGAGAACAGAAGTTGGAAACTTGGGTGCATAAGGACCGTTGCTGAGAGCAGATGTTGGAGACTGATGTGCAGAAGGATTGTTACAGAGAGTAGAGTTTGGAGACTTGGGGGCAGAAGGATCTTGCAGACAGCGGAGGTTGGGGACTGGGGTACAGAATCACTGTTGCACAGAGCAGATTTCGGAGACTTGGGTGCAGAAGGATCGCTGCAGAGAGAAGAGGCTGGAGTCTGTGGTTTAGAAGGATCGTTGCAGAGAGCAGAGGTTGGAGACTGAGGTGCAGAAGGACTGTTACAGAGAGCAGATTTCGGAGTCTGGGGTACAAGACTGATACAGAAATCAGATTTTGGAGCCTGGGGTGCAGAATTATTGTTGCAGACAGCAGAGGTTAGAGATGGGGTTGCGGAAGGACTGTTACTGAGAGCAGAATTTGGAGCCTTAGGTGCAGAGGGACTGTTACAGAGAGCAGAGGTTGGAGACTGGAATGCAGTAGGACTGTTGCAGAGAACAGAGGTTGAAGACTGGGGTGCAGAAGGATGGTGGAAGAGAGCAGAGTTTTCAGACTGAGGTGCAGAAGGACAAATGCAGAGAGCAGATGTTGGAGACTGGGGTGCAGAAGGGCTGTTGCAGAGAGCAGAGGTTAGAGACTTGGGTGCAGAAGGACTGTTTCGGAGAGGAGATGTTGGAGACTGAGGTGCAGAACGCCTGTTACAGAGAGCAGAGTTTGGAGAAGGGGTGCAGAAGGACTGTTACAGAGAGCAGATTTTGGAGATTGGTTTGAAAAAGTACCTTACAGAGAGTAAAGGTTGGAGACTGAGATGCAGAAGGACTGTTACAGAGAGTAGACATTGGATACTGAGGTGCAGAAGGACAATTGCAGAGAGCAGAGTTTGAAGACTGAGGTGCACAGGACTGTTACAGAGAGCAGAGTTTGGAGACTGAGGTGCAGAAGGACTGATACAGAAAGCAGAGTTTGGAGACTGGGATGCAGAAGGACCATTAGAGAGAGCAGAGGTTGGGGATTTCAGTGAAGAAGAACTGTTATAGAGAGCAGAGGTCAGAGACTGGGGTGCAGAAGGTCTGTTGCAGAGAACAGAGGTTGGCTACTGAGGAGCAGAACGGCTGATACAGAAAGCAGAGTTTGGAGACTGTTATAAAAAACAGAGGTTGGTAATTGGGGTGCAGATGGACAGTTACAAAGAGAAGAGGTTGGAGACTGCGATACAAAAGGACTATTACAGAGAGCAGATGTTGGAGACTGGGTAGAAGAGGGATCGTTGCAGAGAGCAGATGTTGGAGACTGGGGTGCAGACGGACTGTTAGAGAGAGCAGAAGTATCATTGCAGACAGCAGAGGTTGAAACTAAGGTGCAGAAGGATCGTTACACAGAGCAGAGTTTGGTTCCTGGGGTGTAAAAGGACTGCGTCAGAGAACAGAGGTTGGAGACTGAGGTGCAAAAGGACTGATACACATAGCAGAGGTTGGAGACTGGGGTGCAGAAGAACTGATACACAAAGCAGAGGATGGAGACTGGGGTTAAGAAAATCCATTACAGAGAGAAGAGTTTGGAGACTCCAGAGGAGAAGGACTTTTACAGAGAGCAAAGTTTGGAGACCATGATGCAGAAAGACTGTTGCAGAGAATAGAGCGTGGACACTGGGGTGCAGAAAGATTCTTACAGAGAGCAGAGTTTGGAGACTGGGGTGCAGACGGACCATTGCAGCGAGCAGATGTTGGAGACTGGGGTGCAGAAGGACTGTAAGAGAGAGCAGAGTTTTGAGACTGAGGTGCCAAAGGATCGTTTCAGAGAGTAGAATTTGGAGACTGGGATGCAGAAGGACCGCTACAGATTGCAGAGGTTTGAGACTGAAGTGCAGAAGGACTTTTAAACAAAAGAGAGTTTGGAGACAGGGGTGTCAAAGGATTCTTAGAGAGAGCAGAGGATGGGGACTGGGGTGCAGAAGGAGTGTTAGAGAGAGCAGAGTTTGGAGATTGGTGATCAGAAGAACTGTTACAGAGATCAGAGGTTGGAGACTGTGGTGCAGAAAGCCTGTTACAGAGAGCAGAGGTGCAGAAGGATCGCTATAGAGAGCAGAGGTTGGTCACTGATGTGCAGAAGGACTGTTACAGAGAGCAGAGGTTGGAGACTGGGATGCAGAACATTCTTTGCCTTGAGCAGAGGTTGGAGACTGAGGTGCAGAAGGATAACTACTGAGAGCAGAGTTTGGAGACCTGGGTGCAGTGGGATAGTTACAGAGAGCACAGGTTTGAGACTGGGGTGCAGAAGAAATGTTACAGAGAGCAGAGGTTGGAGACTGGGGTGCAGAAGGACTTTAACAGAGAGCAGAGTTTGAAGACTGTGGTGTAGAAGGACTGTTGCAGAGAGCAGACATTGGAGACTGGGAAGCAGAAGAATCGTTGCAGAGAGCAGATATTGGAGATTGGCGTATAGAAAGACTTTAGCAGAGAGCAGAGGTTGGACACTGGGGTGCAGAAGGACTGATACAGAGAGCAGAGGTTTTAGACTGGGGTGCAGAATAAGTAATACGGAAAGTAGAGTTTAGAGACTGGGGTGCAGAAGGACTGTTATAGAGAACAGAGTGTGTAACCTGGGGTGCAGAAGGAAAGCTGCAGAGAACAGAGGTTGGATACTGGGGTGCAGAAGGGTCGTTGCAGAAAGATGAGTTTGGAGACTGAGGTGCAGAATGACTGTTACAGAGAGCAAAGTTTGGAGAACGGCGTGCAGAAGGATCTTACAGAGAACAGACCTTGGAGACTGGGATGTAGAATGATCGTTGGAGAGAGCAGAGGTTCGAGACTGGGTTGTAGAAAGACTTTTGCAGAGAGCAGAGTTTGGAGACTGGGGTGAAGAAGGCCTGTTACAGACAGCACAGTGTGGAGACTGGGTTGTAGAAGACCTGTTACAAAGAGCAGATGTTGGAGACTTGGGTGCAGAAGGATTTTTATAGATAGCACAGTTTGGAGACTGGGGTTTAGAAGGATTGTTGCAGAGAGCAGAGTTTGGACACTGGGTTGCAGAAGACCTGTTACAGAGAGCAGAGGTTGGAGGCTTGGGTGCAGAAGGATTGTTATAGATAGCACAGTTTGGAGACTGGGGTGTAGAAAAATCGATGCAGAGAGCAGAGCTTTCAGACTGATTCTAAGAAGGACTGTTACAGAGAGGAGAGGTTGGAGTCTGAGGTCCAGAAGGACTGTTATAGAAAGCAGAGGTTGGTATTTGGGGTGCAGATGGACCGTTACAAAGAGAAAAGGTTGGAGACTGCGATACAAAAGGATTATTACAGAGAGCAGAGGTTGGAGACTGGGTACAAGAAGGATCGTTGCTGAGAACAGATGTTGGAGACTGGGGTGCAGAAGGACTGTTAGAAAGAGCAGAGGATGGAGACTGAGTTGCAGAAGGATAGTTACAGAGAGCACAGGTTGGAGGGTGGGGTGCAGAATAAATGTTGCAGAGAGCAGAGTTTGGAGACTTGGGTGCATAAGGAGTGATGCAGAGAGCAGAGGTTCGAGAGTGGTGTGCAGAAGTATCGTTGCAGAGAGCAGAGGTTGGAAACTAAGGTGCAGAAAAATCGTTACACAGAGCAGAGTTTGGTTCCTGGGGTGTAAAAGGACTTCGGCAGAGAAGAGAGGTTGGAGACTGAGGTGCAAAAGGATTGATACACAGAGCAGAGGTTGGAGACTGGGGTGCAGAACTGATACACAAAGCCGAGGTTGTAGACTAGACTTAAGAAGGACCGTTACAGAGAGAAGAGTTTGGAGACTCGAGAAGAGAAGGACTATTACAGAGAGCAAAGTTTGGAGACTGTGATGCAGAAGGACTGTTTCAGAGAATGGAGGGTGGAGACTGGGGTGCAGAAGGATTCTTACAGAGAGCAGAGTTTAGTGACTGGGGTGCAGAAGGACCGTTGCAGCGAGCAGATGTTTGAGACTGGGTTGCAGAAGAACTGTTAGAGAGAGCAGAGTTTGGAGACTGAGGTGACGAAGGATCATTTCAGAGAGTAGAATTTGGAGACTGGCATACAGAAGAACTGTTACAGATTGCAGAGGTTGGAGACTGAGGTGCAGAAGAACTTTTACACAGAGGAGAGGTTGGAGACAGGGGTGTCAAAGGATTTTTAGAGAGAGCAGAGGATGAAGACTGAGGTGCAGAAGGCTTGTTACAGAGAGCAGAGTTTGGAGACTGGGTTGCGGAAGACCTGTTACAGAGAACAGATGTTGGAGACTGGGGTGCAGAAGGATTTGTATAGATAGCACAGTTTGGAGACTGGGGTTTAGAAGGATTGTTGCAGAGAGCAGAGGTTTCACACTGAGGCTAAGAAGGACTGTTACAGAGAGCAGAGGTTGGAGTCTGAGGTGCAGATGGACTTTTTCAGAAAGCAGAGGTTGGCAATTGGTGTAAAGAAGGACCATTATAGAGAGAAGAGGTTGGAGACTGCGGTACAGAAGGACTGTTACAGAGAGCAAAGTTCGGAGTTTTGGGTGCAGAAGGACCGTTGCAGAGAGAAGATCTCAAAGACTTGGGTGCAGAAGGACTGTTATAGAGAGCAGACATTGGAGACAGAGGTGAAGAAGGATAGTTACAGAGAGCAGAGATTGGAGATTGAGGTGCAGAAGGAGTGTTGCAGAGAGCAGAAGATGGAGACTGTGGTTCACAAAAAGTGTTACAGAGAGCAGAGTTTGGAGATTGTGGTGCAGAAGAATTGTACAGAGAGCCGAGGTTGGAGACTAGGGTGCAGAAGGATTGTTACAGAGAGCAGAGTTTGGAGACTCCGGTGCAGAAAAACTGTTACAGAGAGCAGAGTCTGGAGACTAGGGTGCAGAAGGCCTGTTACAGAGAGCAGATGTTGGAGACTGAGTTGCAGAAGGACTGTTATATAGAGCAGAGGTTGGAGACTGAGTTACAGAAGAATCGGTACAGAGAGCAGAGGTTGGAGACTGGGGTGCGTAATGATCGCTGCAGAGAGCAGAGGTTGGAGACTCTGGTACAGAAGGATCGTTACAGAGAGCAGAGGTTTTAGACTGGGGTGCAGAATGACAGTTAAAGAGAGCAGAGTTTGGAGACCTGTGTGTAGAAGAAATGTTGCAGAGAGCAGATGGTGGAGATTTGTTTGCAGAAGGACTGTTGCAGAGAGCAGAAGTTGGAGACTGAAGTACAGAAAGACTGTTACAAAGAGCACAGGTTTGAGACCGGGGTGCAGAAGGACTGTTGCAGAGAACAGAGTTTGGAGACTGCAGTGCAGAAGAATCTTACAGTGAGTAGAGGTTGGAGACAGGTTTGCAGGAGGACTCTTGCAGAAAGAAGAAGTTTGATACTAGGGTTCAGAAGGACTGTTACAGAGAGCAGAGTTTGGTGACTGCGGTGCAGAAAGATCTTACAGAGCATAGAGGTTGGAGAACTGGGTGCAGAAGGACTGTTGCATAGAGCAGAGGTTGGAGACTGGGGTGCACAAGGACTGTTACAGAGAGCAGAGGTTGGAGACTGTGGTGTAGAAGGATCTTACAGAGAGGGGGAAGAACATGGCTGCCAGCGAAGAGGCAGCACATACAATGCCTCCATGGTAAGGGGATCAGAGAGACTCATCAATACACCCACATGCGACCTGCTGGGAAACTTCAAGCAAATTTCCTCTGAAAGGAGATCTTCCGGGAACTAGTAAGTTTAATAGGAGGTGTCAGATTGTCACAAAATACTGAATCTCGGCAACCCAGAGCAGGGTCACAGTCCCGCGAGTTGGCTCTGTGAATAGCAGCCGGCGCAGGCCACAGGCTGCATTGTTCTTGGGAACCATTGCTGCCTGCCTGGACCCCCGTGGGCGGGCCCTGTGAACCCAAGCCAACTGCCTCCCACACGCACCAGTGAATTTAGGAGCAAGAGCGACCTGCCCGGGTCCCCGTGAGCTGGCTCTGTGAATCGCAGCCGGCGCAGGCCACATGCTGCATTGTTCTTGGGAACCATTGCTGCCTGCCTGGACCCCCGCGGGCGGGCCCTGTGAACCCAAGCCGATCGCCGCCCACACGCTGTAGCGAGCTTAGGAGCAGGAGCGGCCTGCCTGGGTCCCCATGAGCAGGCTCTGTGAATCGCAGCCGGCCGCAGGCCACACGCTGTAGCGAGTTTAGGAGCAGGAGCTGCCTGCCTGGGCCCCCGCAGCCCAGCTTTGTGAACCGCCCACACGTAGCATCGAACTTGGGAGCCGTTGCTGGCTGTCTGCCTGTCCCCGCTCCCTCCCCTGGGCTGGCTTGGTGAACCTCAGCCGGCCACTGCATTGAACTTGGGAGCCGGAGCTGCCCGCTTGGCTGCTTGGGCCCCCGCAGACCAGCTCTGTGAACCACCGCTGGCTACCGCCAAGCGGCTCCTGCCTACACCTTTGCAGTGAGTGGGGGAGCAGGCGCTGCCTGCCCGGCCCCGAGGGCCCGACTCTGTGAACCTCCTCTGGCGGTTTGGAGCTGCAGACGACCACCCTCCACCTGCCAACCCAGTGCTGCAAACGACCCCTGACCAGCTCTGCAAAAGACCCCACCCACACAGCGAACAGCAGGAATGGAGACCCGCCCAATCCGGGAGGAAGTACCACTGGACAGTGATTGACTCCCGCCTACTGAGAGGAGAAACTTGGCCCGGTGGGCATAGCTCCACCCACTGGAAGAGCAGTTAATCAAACTCTAGGACTGCATTTATAAATTTTTTTTTGCTGTCTTTTTAAATGTTTTTTTAATCCATCTTATTTTATTTTATTCTATTTTTTAAATCTCATTTTCCATTTCTACTATTATTATTTTTCTTTAAATCCCTTTTAATCTTCTATTTTTTCTATCCTTCTTTTCTCCTGTCTTTACATTTCTTTTCAATTTTCTTATTCCCCCTTCCTTGAATTCTACCTGCTTACTCTTATTCTTTTTAGTGACTTCTACCCATCCCTTCTAATACCTTTCCTCCCAAGCTTCAAATATATTTATAGGAGTAAACAGTAACTCAGCAGTCAAACAGAACAAGAAACAATATGAACAGCATGAAAAAGCAAGGAAGAAAAGGAGTGCAAACAATGCAGGGCAGCCTAAATATTCAGGAGGATATAGAATCACCAGAAAAATGGTCATATAAAGAACTCATGGAACACCTGAGACAGATGGAACGGAACCTTAAAGAGGATACAAGACAGCAAATTCAAGCAGCGAAAGAACACATTGAGAATGTATTACACAAACAGATAAAGGAAGAAGTTAAGCATCTTTATCAGGAGATAGAGACTATAAAAAAGAATCAAACCATAATCTTAGAAATGAAGGAAACTATAAACCAAATTAAAAACTCAAATGAGAGTATCATTAATAGAGTGGAGCAAGTAGAAGCTAGAACATCAGATAATGAAGACAAAATATATCACCTGGAAAAGAGGCTAGCCAGCTCAGATAGGCTGGTTAAAAATCATGAGAAGCATACAAGAGATATGTGATAATATAAAAAAACCAAATTTAAGAGTCATTGGGATAGAGGAAGGGATAGAGATTCAAACAAGGGGAATGAGTAATCTACTAGATGAAATAATCACAGAAAACTTTTCAGAATTAAAAAAGGAAACAGATATACAAATTGTAGATGCATACAGGACACCGAACATACAAAATCACAGTAGACCAACGCCAAGACACATTGTTATGAAGATATCCAATATACAGAACAAAGAGAAAATATTAAAAGTTACAAGAGAAAAGAGAAAGATTACATTCAGGGGTAAACCAATAAGGCTAACAACGGACTTCTCAACTCAGACGCTGAAAGCGAGAAGATCCTGGAATAACGTATTTCAAACACTGAAAGACAATGGATGCCAACCAAGAATTCTGTACCCAGCAAAATTAAGCTTCAGATACGACAACGAAATAAAAATCTTTCATGATAAACAAAAACTAAATGAATTTGCAGCCAGAAAACCAGCGTTGTAAAGCATCTTGAGCAAAACACTTCACGAGGAAGAAATGGAAAACAATAACCAAAGCCAACAGTGGGAAGTACCTCAGTAAAGACAGACGGAGGGGGGAAAACTAATCATGGTGAAACGAACGCAATTAAAAAAAAAACGAGATAAATAATCAAATATGGCTGGAAGTACAAACCATATATCAATAGTAACTCTAAACATTAATGGTTTAAACACTCCAATAAAGCAACATAGGCTGGTAACATGGATCAAAAAAACAAATCCAACAATATGCTGTCTCCAGGAGACTCACCTGACTGGAAAAGACATACACAGGCTGAAGGTGAAAGGTTCGGAAAAAATATACCAAGCACACGCTCCTCGCAAGCAAGCAGGGGTGGCCATCCTCATATCGAATAAAATCGACTTCAAGACTAAGTTAATCCAAAAGGATAAGGAAGGACATTATATACTGTTAAAAGGAACCATTAAACAACAAGACATAACAATTATCAATATTTATGCACCAAATAATGGCGCTTCGAAGTTTATAAAACAAATTCTCCTCAAGTTCAAGAATCAAATAGACCACAACACAATAATTATGGGTGACTTCAACACACCTCTCTCACCATTGGACAGATCCTCCAAGCAAAAGTTGAATAAAGAAACTATAGACCTCAATACCACAATCAATAACCTAGACTTAACTGACATATATAGAATATACCAACCATCATCGAATGGATATACTTTTTTCTCAGCAGCACATGGATCCTTCTCAAAAATAGACCATATATTATGCCATAGGGCAACCCTCAATAAATATAAAGGGGTAGAGATTATACCATGCATTTTATCTGATCATAATGGTTTGAAACTGGAAATTAATGATAAAAGAAGGAAGGGAAAATCCAATATCACATGGAAAATGAACAATATGTTACTGAATGATCAAAGGGTTACAGAAGACATAAAGGTGGAAATCAAAAAATTCTTAGAGATAAATGAAAATTGAGACACAACCTATCGGAATCTATGGGACCCAATGAAAGCAGTTTAAAGAGGGAAATTCATCGCCTGGAGGTCATTCCTCAAAAAAAGGAAAAACCTACAAATAAATGAGCTCACACTTCAGCTCAAAGCCCTAGAAAAGGAAGAGCAAAACAATAGCAAATGCAGCAGAAAGCAAGAAATAATTAAAATCAGAGCGGAAATCAATGAAATTGAAACAAAAGAAACTATCGAAAAAATTAACAAAACTAAAAGTTGGTTCTTTGAAAAAATGAACAAGATTGACAAACCTTTAGCCATGCTAACGAAGAGAAGAAGAGAGAGAACTCAAATTACTAACATAAGGGATGAAAAAGGCAATATCACAACAGACGCCACAGAAATACAGAAGACAATTAAAAACTATTTTGAAAACCTATATTCCAATAATATAGAAGATAGTGAAGACATCAATAAATTTCTTAAGACATATGATTTGCCCAGACTGAGTCAGGAGGACACACATGATTTGAACATACCAATATCAATGGATGAAATTGAAGAAGTAATCAAAAGACTACCAACCAAGAAAAGCCCAGGACCGGATGGGTATACAGCGGAGTTTTACAAAACCTTTAAAGAAGAATTAATACCAATACTTTTCAAGTTATTCCAGGAAATAGAAAAAGAGGGAGTCCTTCCAAATTCATTCTATGAGGCCAACATCACATTGATTCCGAAACCAGACAAAGACACATCAATGAAGGAAAACTACAGACCAATATCTCTGATGAACCTAGATGCAAAAATCCTCAATAAAATTCTGGCGAATCGGATACAAAGACACATCAAAAAAATTGTGCACCATGATCAAGTAGGATTCATCCCTGCCATGCAGGGATGGTTCAATATACGGAAATCAATAAATGTTATTCACCATATCAATAGACTTAAAGATAAGAACTATATGATCATCTCGATAGACGCAGAAAAAGCATTCGACAAAGTACAGCATCCCTTTATGTTCAAAACATTAGAAAAACTAGGGATAACAGGAACTTACCGTGATATTGTAAATGCTATTTACGCTAAGCCCCAGGCTAGCATCATTCTGAATGGAGAAAAATTGAAGGAATTCCCCTTAAAATCAGGAACAAGACAGAGATGCCCTCTATCACCACTTCTATTCAATATAGTTCTAGAAACACTGGCCAGAGCAATTAGACAAACGAAAGAAATTAAAGGCATAAAAATTGGAAAGGAAGAACTTAAATTATCACTATTTGCAGATGACATGATTCTATACCTAGAAGACCCTAGAACTAATAAATGAATTCAGCAACGTGGCAGGATATAAAATCAACACGCACAAATCAAAGGCATTTCTGTATATCAGCAACAAAACCTCTGAAATGGAAATAAGGAAAACGACTCCATTCACAATATCCTCAAAAAAAATAAAATACTTGGGAATCAACCTAACAAAAGAGGTGAAAGATTTATACAAAGAAAACTACAGCTCCCTAAAAAGAGAAGTAGAAGAAGATCTTAGAAGATGGAAAGATATACCCTGTTCATGGATAGGCAGAACTAACATCATCAAAATGGCGATATTACCAAAAGTCCTCTATAGGTTTAATGCAATGCCAATCAAAATTCCAATGGCATTGCTTGTAGAAATAGATAAAGCAATCATGAAATTCATATGGAAAAATAAAAGACTCAGAATAGCAAAAGCAATTCTAAGCAGGAAGTGTGAATCAGGTGGTATAGCAATACCAGATTTCAAACTATACTACAGAGCAATAGTAACAAAAACAGCATGGTACTGGTACCAAAACAGGCGGGTAGGCCAATGGTACAGAATAGAGGATACAGAGACTAATCCACAAAGTTACAACTATCTTATATTCGATAAAGGGGCTAAAAGCATGCAATGGAGGAAGGATAGCATTTTCAACAAATGGTGTTGGGAAAACTGGAAATCCATATGCAACAAAATGAAACTGAATCCCCTCCTCTCACCATGCACAAAAATTAGCTCAAAATGGATCAAGGACCTTGATATCAAATCAGAGACTCTGCGTATGATAGAAGAAAAAGTTGGCTACGATCTACATATTGTGGGATCAGGCTCCAAATTCCTTAACAGGACACCCATAGCACAAGAGTTAATAGCAAGAATCAACAAATGGGACTTACTTAAACTAAAAAGTTTTTTCACAGCAAGAGAAACAATAAGAGAAGTAAATCGGGAGCCTACATCATGGGAACAAATTTTTACCCCCCACACTTCAGATAGAGCCTTAATATTGAGAGTTAACAAAGAACTCAAAAAATTAGACAATAAGACAACAAATAACCCAATCAACAAATGGGCCAAGGACCTGAACAGACACTTCTCAGAGGAGAACATACAATCAATCAACAGATACATGAAAAAATGCTCACCATCTCTAGCAGTCAGAGAAATGCAAATCAAAACTACCCTAAGATACCATCTCACTCCAGTAAGATTGGCAGCCATTATGAAGTCAAATAATAACAAGTGCTGGTGAGTATGTGAGGAAAAGGGTACTCTTATACATTGCTGGTGGGACTGCAAATTGGTTCGGCCAATTTTGAAAGCAGTATGGAGATTCCTGGGAAAGCTAGGAATGGAACCAGCATTTGAATCAGTTATTGCCCTTCTTGGTCTATTCCCTGAAGACCTTAAAAGAGCGTACTACAGGGATATTGCCCCATTGATGTTCACAGCAGCACAATTCACAATAGCTAGACTGTGGAACCAACCCAGATGCCCTTCAATGGATGAATGGATTAAAAAAATGTGGCATTTATACACTATAGAGTATTACGCAGCACTAAAAAATGACAAAATAATGGAATTTGCAGGGAAATGGATGGCATTAGAGCAGATTATGCTCAGTTAAGCTAGCCAATCCCTAAAAAACAAATACCAAATGTTTTCTTTGATATAATAAGAGCAACTAAGAATAGAGTAGGGAGGAAGAGCAGGAAGAAAAGATTGACATTAAACAGAGGCACCAGATGGGAGGGAAAGAGAGAGAAAAGTGGAATTGCATGGAAATGTAAAGAGACCCTCATTGTTATAAAAAACTACATAAAAGAGGTTGTGAGGGGAATTGGAAGAAAAATAAGGAGAGAAATGAATTACAGTAGATGGGATAGAAAGAGAAGATGGGGGGGAGGCGGATAGTAGAGGATAGGAAAGGTAGCAGAATACATCAGTCACTAGTATGGCATTATGTAAAAATGTGAATGTGTAACCTATGTGATTCTGCAATCTGTATTTGGGGTAAAAATGGGAGTTCATAACTCACTTGAAACTATTGTTCGAAGTATGATATGTCAAGAGCTTTGTAATGTTGTGAACAACCAATAAAAAAAAATTAAAAAAAAGAAGGATCTTACAGAGAGTAGAGGTTGGAGACTGGTGTGCAGAAGGACTCTTGCAGAGAGCAGAGGTTGGAGACTTGGGTGCAGAAGAACTGTTACAGATAGCACAGTTTTAAGACTGGGTTGCAGAATGATCATACAGAGAGCATTTTGCAGACAGAAATGCATAAAGAGTGCTACAAGAGCAGAGGTTTAAGACTGGGATGCAGAAGGATTGTTGCAGAGAGCAGCGTTTTCAGACTGAGGTGCATAAGGACTGTTTTAGAGAGTAGATGTTCAATCCTGGTGTGCAGAAGGACTGTTAGAGAGAGCAGAATATGGAGACTGGGGTGCAGAAGGCCTTTTACAGAGAGCAGAGGTCTGAGACTGGGGTGCAGTAGGACTGTTACAGATAGCACAGTTCGGAGACTGGTGTACAGAAAGATCGTTGCAGAGAGCAGAGGTTTCAGACTGAGGTGCAGAAGGACTGTTACAGAGAGCATAAGTTGTAGTCTGAGGGGCAGAAGGACTATTACAGAAAGAAGTGGTTTGCAATTGGGGTGCAGAAAGACCGTTACAGAGAGAAGAGGTTGGAGACTGCGGTACAGAAGGACTGTTACATAGAGCAGAGTTTGGAGACTGGGGTCCAGAAGGACCATTGCAGAGAGGAGATGGTGGAGACTTGGGTGCAGAAGGCCAGTTAAAGAGAGCAGAGTTTAGAGACTCAGGTGCAGAAGGACTGTTACAGAGAGCAGAGTTTTTAGAATGTGTTGCAGAAGGATCTTATAGAGAGCAGAGTTTGGAGACTGAGGTGCAGAAGGACTTTTACAGAGAGTAGAGTTTGCAGACTGAGGAGCAGAAAGAACGTTGTAGAGAGCAGAGGTTGTAGACTGCTGTCCAGACTAATTGTTACAGAGATCAGAGGGTGGAAACTGGAGTGCAGAAGGTGTGTTACAGAGAGCAGAGTTTGGAGATTCGTGTGCAGAAGAACTGTTACAGAGAGCAGAGTTTGGAGACTTGGATGCAGAAGGACTAATACAGAAAGTAGAGGTTAGAGACTGGGGTGTAGAAGGACCTTTACAGAGAGCAGAGTTTGGAGATTGCTGTACAGAAGGACTGTTACAGGGAGCACAGTTTGGAGACTGGGGTTCCAAAGGATCGTTTCAGAGAGCAGATGTTGTAGACTGGTGTGCAGAAGGATCTTAGAGAGAGCATAGTTTGGAGACTGAGCTGCATAAGGACTGTTACAGAGAGCAGAGGTTGAAGACTGGGGTGCAGAAGGATCGTTGAAGAGAGCAGAGTTTGGAGACTGAGATGCAGAATGATTGTTGAGTAGAGCAGAGGATAAAGACTTTTGTGGAGAACGATAATTACAGAGAGCAGATGTTGGATACTGGGGTGCAGAAGGACAGTTACAGAGAGCACAGGTTGGAGACTACGGTGCAAAAGAATTGTTGCAGAGAGTAGAGGTTGGAGACTAGGGTACAGAAGAACTGATACAGAAATCAGAGGTTGGAGACTTGGGTGCAGAAGGACTTAGCAGAGAAGAGAGTTCGAGACTGGGGTGCAGAAGGACAGATGAAGAGAGCTGAGGATGGAGACTTAAATGCAGAAGATTGTTATAGAGAGCAGACGTTGAATACTGGGGTGCATATGGACTGTTAAAGAGAGCAGAGTTTGGAGAATGAGACGAAGAAGAATCTTACAGAGAGCAGAGGTTAGAGACTAGGGTGCAGAAAGACTGTTGCAGAGAGTAGTGTTTAAAAACTGAGGTGCAGAAAATTGTTGCAGAGAGAAGAGGTTGGAGAGTGGAGTGCAGAAGGCCTGTTACAGAGAGCAGAGTTTGGAAACTGAAGTGCAGAAGGCCTTTTACAGAGAGCAGAGGTCTGAGACTGGGGTGCATAAGGACTGTTACAGATAGCACAGTTCGGAGCCTGGGGTACAGAAGGATCGTTGCAGAGAGCAGAGGTTTCAGACTGAGGTGCAGAAGGACTATTACAGAAAGAAGAGGTTGGCAACTGGGGTGCAGAAGGACCGTTACAGAGAGAAGAGGTTGGAGACTGCGGTACAGAAGGACTGTTACAGAGAGCAGAGTTTGGAGACTGGTGTGCAGAAGGACCATTGCAGAGAGGAGATGTTGAAGACTGGGGTGCAGAAGGACTGTTACAGAGAGCAGAGGTTGGAGACTGAGGTGCAGAAGAATCGTTACAGAGAGCAGAGTTTGGAGACTGAGGTGCAGAAGGACTTTTACAGAGAGCATAGGTTGGAGACGGGTTCAGAAGGATTCTTACAGAGAGCAGAGGATGGAGACTGGGGTGCACAAAAAGTTTTACAGAGAGCAGAGTTTTGAGATTCTGTTTAGAAGAACTGTTCAAGAGAGCAGAGTTTTAAGACTGGGTTTCAGAAAGATTGTTACAGAGTGCAGAGTTTTGATTTGGGTGCAGCAGGACTGTTACATAGAGTAGAGCTTGGAGACTGGGGTGCAGAAGAACTGTTACGGAGAGCAGAGGTTGGAGACTGCAATGCAGAAGGCCTGTTACAGAGAGCATTGGTTGAAGACTGAGGTGCAGAAGGATCGTTACAGAGAGCAGAAGTTGGATACTGAGGTGCAGAAAAACTGTTACAGAGAGCAGAGTTTTGAGACTGAGTTGCAGAAAGATTGTTAGAGAGAGCAGAGGTTAGAAACTGAGGTGCAGAAGGACTCTTATAGAGACCAGAGTTTGAAGACTGGGGTGCAGAAGTATCATTGCAGAGAGAAGAGGTTGGAGATTGAGGTGTAGAATGGTCCTACAGAGAGCAGAGGTTAAAGACTGGGGTGCAGAAGGACAGTTACAGAGAGCACAAGTTGGCTACTGGGGTGCAGAAGAAATGTTGCAGAGAGCATAGATTGGAGACTGGGGTTCAGAAGGACTGTTTCAGAGAGAAGAGGTTTAAGAATGAGGTGCAGACGGACTGTTACAGAGAGCAGAGTTTGGAGACTGGGTTGCAGAACGACTGATACACAAAGCAGAATTTGGAGACTGGGGTGCGGAACGACCGTTACAGAGAGCACAGTTTGGATACTGCGGTATAGAAGGACTGTTACAGAGAGCAGAGGTTTGAGACTGGGGTGCAGAAGGACTGTTGCAGAGAACAGAGTTTGGAGACTGGGGTGCGGAACGACCTTTACAGAGAGCACAGTTTGGAGACTGCGGTTTTAGAAGGACTGTTACAGAGAGCAAAGGTTTGAGACAGGGGTGCAGAAGGACTGTTTCAGAGAACAGAGGTTGGAGACTGGGATGCAGAAGAACTGTTGCAGAGAGGAGATTTTTGAGACTGAGGTGCAGACGGTTTGTTACAGAGAGTAGAGGCTGGATACTGGGGTGAAGAAGGACTGTTACAGAGAGCAGAGTTTGGAGACTGGTGTGCAGAACAACTTACAGAGAGGAGAGCTTAGAGACTGAAGGCAGAAGGACTGTTGCAGAGAGCAGAGGTTGGAGACGGAGGTGCAGAATGATCGTTTCAGAGAGAAGAAGTTGGAGACTGGGGTGAAGAAGGCCTGTTACAGAGAGCAGATGTTGGAGACTGGGGTTATGAAGGCCTGTTACAGAGAGCAGAGGTTGGAGACAGGGGTGCAGAAGGACTGTTACAGATAGCACAGTTTATAGACTGAGGTGCAGAATGATATTATAGAGAGCAGAGTTTGGAGACTGAGGTACAGAAGGAATGTGACAGAGAGCAGAGTTTTATGACTGGGTTGCAGAATGATTGTTGAAGAGAGCAGAGTTTTCAGACTGAGGTGCAGAAGGAGTGTTGCAGAGAGCAGATGTTCGCGACTGGGGTGCAGAAGGAGTGTTTCAGAGAGCAGAACTTGGAGACTTGGTTGGAGAAGGATTGTTGCAGGGAGCAGAGCTTGGAGACTGGGGTGCAGAAAAACTAGTATAGAGAGCAGAGGTTTTAGACTGGGGTGCAGAAGGCCTGGTACAGAGAGCAGATATTTGACACTGTTTTGCAGAATGATTTCTGATAGCTGATGAGCCTCCTTCTGGACACTTTGTTTTTGGCACAGTCCATCAGGCCCTCTCTCCTCACCCTGCTTTCTTTTGGCTTTATGAGCACCTGTGACTTCCAAAGTCACTCTAATCCATGACTACCAGGCCTATCTCCTGGGAACCTGTCCTGCTGCCTCCTGTAATCTCCTCGGGGAAACCCTGCAGGTACCTAGACTCCAGGCACAACGTCCGTTCCTCCTTTCCTCTCTCAGGACACGCTCCTTCTCATTTTTTTTTATGTTTTAAGGAGTGATCCCACTGCCACTCAGCTACCCCACAGACCAGGTCCCCTCTTGTGTCCTCGTCACCAGGACTTTAAAGTGCTTTACCCAGGGCTCCTCTTCAGAGCTTTTCCCCAAGCTCCAAATGTCACATCTTCAGTTACCAGATATTTCCTTTTAATCTTGTTATGGCACCCGATTACTCTCCCAGACTACATGAAGGAATTCTAACCAAAGCACATGGACTGTAGGTACTATTATAATTTAGAAATAAGGAATCCCCCAACCAAAAGCTCAGGGTCAGCCACAGTAGCAGTGTTATGAGGTGAAATGATTAGACTGTGAGACTTGTGACCTAATCTGTGGATCCATCCATTTTGTGGGTAAATTATCTGAAAGGCCCACTGTACTGAGAGGTGTGTGGGCAGGTGGAGTGTGGCCGGGGACATGCCCTGGGGAATCACATCTTGTCCCCTGCGAACTGTCTCCTCCCGTCCCCTCCCTCGCCCCAACTTTCTGGATGCCATGAGCTAGGAATGCTTCCCCCCTTGTTCCCTTCCACCTCGGTATCCCACCTCATCTCAGGCCGGCTGCAATTGGTCAGCTGGCCCCAGACCAAACCTCCAAGCCAGGAGGCCAGAGTGCATCTCCCCCTCCAGGTTGTTCTGGTCAGGCCTGTGGTAAATGTGGCAACCGTGGACTGACCCAGGGAGTAGGTGTTATGAGTGGATTAGACCCACAACCGTTTCCTAAATCCACAGATTCTGTCATTTTTAGAGCTCAAGACATTTCCTGCTGGATGGCCTGTTTCCAGCCTGCCCTCACCTAGAATGCAGTCTACTAGTGATTATTGAGATTCTCCAGCCGTCCTGGTCCTGCCCATTTGCACACCACAGCTAACTTCTAAGAAGCCAGACCCATGGACCTCCTGCTGCCCACTGAGGAGAGAAGAGAGATTTTCTGAAGACCCTGTTAGAAGTCCACTCTTATTTTTTTACGGACCACACTCAGAGGGCATATTTCAGGCAGTCCTTCACATGCGTCTTTGAGAAATCAGACTCACAATGATTTTTGTGATTCTCTCCCAGGCTCCAAAAACCACCGCTCTACTCCCTACTTCTCTGAGGTCAACTATTTAGCTTCCGCTAAGAAGTGAAAAAATGCTATTTCTCTTTATGTGTCTGACTTATTTCACTTAATATAATGTTTCCTATGAGCTAGTTTTAAATAGAAACTGCACAACAAATTCTTTTATGTCAGATTTAAATTTTATTCTGAAGAGATAATTCAAAATGGTCACATATGTTTATGTAGGAAAATGTTCATTAAAATATTTATAGGACTGAAGATGATCTGAATGTTTAGCCAAAGTTGAGAGATTAAGTTTATTTAAGAGAGATGTACGTTTATTGATTATCTCAATAGATGCAGAAAAAGCATTTAACAAATATAGCACCCCTACCTATCAAAACAGTAGAAACACTAGTGACAGAGGGAACTTTGTAAAAGCATTGTAAAAGCTTTCTATGCTAAACCCAAGGCAGCATCATTCTAAGTGGAGAAAAGTTGAAAGCATTCACTCTAAAAACTGGAGGAAGCCATGGTGCCCCCTCTTTTACCACTTCTATTCAACTTCATCCTTGAAATTGCCAGAGCCATTGGACAAAAGAAAGAAATTAAAGTTATACAAATAGGTCAAGAAGAATTGAAATCTCACTCTTTGCTGATAGGATCATGTTATCTTCTTAATTTTTTGATTAGAGCATAATAGTTATACATAGAAGTTTGTTTGATTTAGAAAAGATCCTACGTGCATGGAATCTGATTTACTCCATTCAGTTCCCACCTCCCATCTCCCGCCCCTTCCCGCCCCCATTCTCTTTTCTCTAATGATCTTTCTTTGGGTCATTTATCTGTTAATTTCTGACTGGTGCTTTCTCCATATACATACAGGTGCAGTCCCCTGTGGTAGACTTCCATGTGCACATAACATGATCTGCGTAAAGACCTTTCACATTTCCTCTATTCCGAAAAATTTCCGCCCTCTCATTCTCCTTCTACTCCACTGATCTTCCCTGTATACTTAAGATAGCCAGTCCAACCCCACTTCATCAACTTCTATCCTCTATTTTGCTCTGGCCCTGAAAATTTCAGCATTGTACAGGAATAGTTAACTTCTGCCTTTTTGAACACAGTGATCAATATTGATGTAAAATGAGAAAAACTCTACATTGGAAAACACTGAAGGCAACACTGACTGCTTCTGCAGATGATTACTCTGCTTTGTAAATTTTTTTCTTAACATTTGCAAGGTAAATGAATTCTCCAAAAATCCTATGTTTACATAAAAGGACAACAGGAGACAGAGATTACTGAGACAGTGAAAAATGACTTCACACCATGATGAAGTCGAATGGCTTTCTGTTGGCTTCTAGCAATTCTCTGGTTACTCCCACCACCATCACCCCTGCAAATGTGTGCGGATCCATGGGTATGATATCCTGAGACCAGTCCCACACGTTATCAGTCTCCAGGCTGCTTTTCATTTGATATTATTTGCCATGTTGCTGCAGATTAACAAGCCTGTTTGGGGTGCTCTAAGTCCATTCTCATCATGGTCTCTTTTTCTCTTTTCTGTAGCTATGACAAAATTGGAAATGAGCAATCAATCATTTATCACTAAATTTATCTTCTTGAAATTTTCGAACAACTTCAACCTACATGGCTGGTTCTTCCTGCTCTTTCTGGTCATTTACCTGACCACTCTCCTGGGGAACATGCTCATAATAGTGACCACCAGGGTCCGTCCTGCTCTCCACACTGCAATGTACATTTTCCTCAGCAATTTGAACTTTTTGGACGTCTGCTACACATCCACCACCCTCCCAGTACTGATGGTGAACTTCTTCTGGGAGAAGAAGGCCATTTCTTATAAGGGCTGCCTTTCCCAGATCTTTTCTTGGTTACAAGTGCTGGCACAGAAGGCTTCTTACTGGCTGTGTGGCCAGTATGACTGCTGTGTGGCCACCTGCCGTCCTCCTCAGTACCAAGTCATCATGACTGTGAAGGTCTGTGTTGGCCTGCTGACTGGGTCCTGGCTGTGTGGGCTGGTGAATATGGTCACACACACGGTGCCGGCCATCACACTCACACTGTGTGGGACCCAGCAGTTCAGCCACTTTCTCTTTGACATCCAATTGCTCCTGAAGCTCTCCAGCTCAAACACCTCTATCAACGAGTCTGCGCTCCACGTTGTCAGTGCCACCATGGGCCTGAGCCCCTGCCTCTTCACTGCAGGCTCCTATAAACTCATCATGGCAGCCATCCTGGGGATTCCCTCTGCCCAGGGCAGAAGGAAGGCTTTCTCCACCTGTGTGTCCTCCCTCACTGTCATGGTGGTCTTCTATGGAGCAGCCAACTTCCACTATGACAGGCCCAGAGAAGGCTGGACATGGACACCCTGGTCTCTGTGCTCTTCTGTTTGGTGACTCCCATGTTGAAGCCCATCATTCACAGCCTGAGAAGCAATGAGGTCCAGAGTGTCCTGAGAAAGCTGGCTAGGAGACAGACTGTATAGTGTGATTAGAACTAGATGATGGTTTCATTCTAGGAAATGTCTTAGTTGTAGAAATATGTGAACTCTTCAACAGCAATTACAAGAGCGCTCTCTCCATACACAGTGTCTCATGAACACTGTGGTGCCCCTCCAACCAGGGGAAGCACACTGTGCTAAGTATGTGACACATTGTGACCTCACCTGGGTTCTCTAATCCACAGGTATTTCAGAATATTTTTATTACTTTTCTCTCCAAAAAAGCCTAAACCCAAAGCAGTCAATCTCCTTTCTCCCAATATTGCAGGTCTAGCAAACACTAGTGAATGTGAAGTGCTATGTGCAATGTGATTTTGACTTGAATTTTTCTAATGGATCTTGATTCTAAGTTTTAAATAAACACCATTTCTGTGTTTCTTTTTCACATGTGGAAAGACCCATGTATACACTCGAGTTTCTGTGGATATTTTTAATGAAGTAATACCATATACGCGTCTTTTATCTGACACCTTTCACTTAGGATGTTTGCAATTTTCAGTTATATTGTAGCTTGTATTAGTATTTTAGTTTATTCCTCCTTATTGTGACTGATTTCCATCTTATGAAAATGCTACATTTTTTTGTTCATTTCCCACTGCATAGTAATTTTTACTTTGTGTCTGTGTGGGTGTCGTACTGCAGATTGAACCCAGAGCCTCCTGCACACTAAACAATATTCTACCACTAAGCTAAAGCCCAAACCTTTTAAAAATTTTGTTTTGAGACAGGGTCTTCCAAATTTGCCCAGGTTGTCCCTGAATTTGTGATCCTCCTGCCTCAGCTTCTTGAGTAGCTGGGATTACAGACCTGCCTGGTCATTTTCACTTTTTGACTAATATAAATAAGATTCGTATATATAATATGAACATTATATATAATATGAACATTATATGAACATTCATGTACAAATTATTGGTGCACAACTTTTTTATTTATCTTGAGTTTGTAAGTAGAAGTGGAAGAGGTGGATCGTTAACTCCATATTTAACTTTCTGAAGAAGTTCCAGATCATTTTCAGACCAGTGGAACCAGCTTACCTTATTATTAAGAGTGGTGAATTAAGCTTCTGATTTCCTCACTCCCTTAAAAAAACATCATTATCATTCCTTTTATTGTGACGACCCTGGAATGTGTGAAGTGCTTCATCAAATGTGCTTTAGCTTTGCCTTTCCCTGATGGCTAATCATTCTAAGATCTCTTAGGAGTACTGTTAATGTGTCTCTCCTAAGCATAAGGAAAACCCCATTATATTATGGGAAATTCAAAGTTTTAGAGAATTACATCTTTATCTCATACTTTTATTTTTATTTTTGTGCAGTAAAATACTACAAGACTTTCAAGCTTGTTGTCTTTTCTCCATCTGTGCCCGAAAGAGCTGTTTGATGACTCTTTTTTTGGACCCTACTTTTAAAATCCATAGCAAACAATTTCTTCACCAGGTCATGTGCATCAGCAGGATCATAAAATTAAGGGGCAAGAAGTCACACAGGATTTGCTAAGGGATCAGCCCTTAGCAGGAGTGAATCAGCTCAAGATAGTGGGGATGCTTTTAATATTGTGGCTTCTGATATCTGTCTATCTGGCAAAGTATATAACATGAAGGAAAAACTTCATATGCCATGCGAAATCCATCCCAATAAGTGTACACCCACCCTGACCCCTTCTCTCCCTAGCAGGAAGGGAAAGCAGTCTTGAGGTTTCAGTCACCCACAACTTCTTAGCAGAAATCTCACTCTTAACTTCTCTTACCCACATCTCAGAAGAGAGGGACGCTGATCTTTTAACTGCATGCTGGGAACAGGTGATTTGCCAAGACATTAATGAATCCAATAGCAAATTAACTGCTCTCCATTGTTGCAGTTGAACTCAAGCCATTGCCCTTGAGTTGTCCCAGAGCAGCTGCAGAGGAAAGGCATGATGCATATTCCCAACAGGTCGGCCCCAGACCTCTATAAATGTCCATCACAGGAAAATGAATTGTGAGAGATCAAAGGATTTTGACTCTTTCATGAGGCCACAGATATGCGACAAGCAACTCTCAGAATAACAGGTCCGTTTTATGGTGAATGGAGACCAAAAGCTAGTTTTACCAAGAGCTCTCTTTGCAGCCCAGGTGCTAGTATGGAGAGCAGCAATGGCCACACCAAAACCAGAAATCTACGCCTCTCTGTGAGAGTTGCTAGTAAGTAGTTTATTTACCATCACAATTTTCAAAAACACTATCCCAGAATCAGGATATACCTACACCTTAAAAACATATTACAGAATATTGTACATATTTTCATTACCATTTTGATGGCATTTATGTAATGACCTATCATAGCACCTTTTCTATGTGTGTCTAAGTTTCCAAAATAATACTTGTATTGCCAAAGTAGAAATAACTTCAGAGGTTATCACAAAACCTGAGGGATTTAGCATGAAGCCTCCAGTAGTGGAAGAAAACCCAAATCATAACCAGAAACCCTGGGATGCCTAAATTCCTTAAGTGAGATGATGAGTGTGGAAAATTACTTATGGTAATCAATAGATAATGCTTAGTGTTAATCCTCTGCTTTTGATGAGCAGGACAAAAAAGAATAATTTTTAGGGAGAAAGTATAGGGACACATTCCCATTATGATACAATACAGCATAACAATAGACCTACCAAAATATCTGTTTAAATAAAAATTATTATTGTAGAAGAAGTTATGTTTAGAAACGTATTCATTCACTAACTAGGGGTTTTTATCTTTATCTTACAACACATAGATGCTTGGGGAGGGGAGTTGCAAGCAATTTATTAACTGTAATAAATGCCTGAAGCTTGTGAGTAATCTACTTCATACACAACCTCCCTCCTTTAGAAATATTATATTTTGGGGTCACTCATAAGTGACTTCATTCTCGGTCACCTGACTTTGAGATGACTGATTGGGAAAGAAAGATGCAGAGCTGCTTGTTCTGTGGGAACTGAGCCGATGGTTCCCATAAGGGAAAAGCCGCTGGGCTATGCTGCCTCACTTATGCCCACAGAGGCTTTATTTTTCTCAGCAAGATATCTGCACCAGAACCACTGAACAGAAATGTCCTCTTGCCTCTGTCAAGTCTCTGTTAGATCCTTTAGGTCCCACACAGTACAGTCTTTAAAGATTCTTTTAAAAACTCTGCTCCATAGATGTACTTGACAGACCTTCTTCATTCTTCAAATCTTTACTGAGTGCACATTTACACAAGGTGTTGCCCTAGTTTTTAGAACACAATTGAGAGGCCCAACTAGGACCTGTAGGAGTGCATATTCAAGATGGAATTAGGGGCTTTGACAAGTATTAAGTGCTCCATTCCCAAAGCTGCCCAAGCAAAAACTAAGGGAAAATAATGATAATTTGTAGATTACATAGAATTGTTACCAAGTTTCCTGAAAATATTGAGTTCATCTTCCCATTAGATTGTAAATTGATTGAAGGACAGTGTTGGATACCAGCTCCAACAGGGGGGTCTCAGGAGACGAATGGATGGTGAGGAGTCGGCAAAAGAGGGGGTGGAGAAACAACACAGACACCAAAGTGAAGGGGTTGATCCCAATCTTGAATTGTGAAGTTGATCATATATACTTTTCATTTTGGCAGGCTTACAGTACTTTGTGGTTACAAACAGGAATCATTATTCAAACAAAACAAAATATTACATAGCTACAATCAGAATAGAAGAATGTATCTTGGCTTATGCATAAGCAAGCATTTGTACTTTCAGTTCGAGTTTTGCTTTGA
>NW_027521377.1:0-92500 GCF_052094955.1 Ictidomys tridecemlineatus
TAAAGGGTAGTGTTCTTGGAAGCAGCAATAAAATTTGAGGGAAAGAAAAAAGTAATTTTTTGCACAGTTCCCAAGTGAGAGAGCCAGGTGAATGGGTTCTGTGTTCAACTCTTACCACCTAGGAGTGGAATTTATACTTTATAGGGTATGTCTCAGTAAGTAGTAAAACACCATTTCTATGTACCTTTACACTTTTTCATAGCTACAAGCTGACTTTGACAATTCCAGTCACATTACATCTTTGCACTTGTTAGCTATTCATTAATTAATTCATTCATTACATTATTTATTTGTTTTTCATTAATTCACTTTTTTTAGTTGTCATTGTTTTTACATTACTGGTGATTATATATTTGCATAAATATTCTGAATGTTGACTTTTGGTTAAATATTGTTTAATGTGTTTATTCATACATTTACTTTTTTTTTTTTTTTTTTTTTTTTTAAAAGAGAGAGTGAGAGAGGAGGACAGAGAGAGAGAGAGAGAATTTTAACATTTATTTATTTTTTCTTAGTTCTCAGCGGACACAACATCTTTGTTGGTATGTGGTGCTGAGGATCGAACCCGGCCGCACGCATGCCAGGCGAGCACGCTACCGCTTGAGCCACATCCCCAGCCCCCATACATTTACTTTTCATTGAAATGTTTTTCCTTTGCCAAGCCTGATTTATATTAGACCTCAATCTTTATTTATGAAGACAAGATAAAATCACATTATTCCAAATAACTCAAGGATTTATCATCTTTGCAGAACCCTAATCACCTGCTTAAGTTGACCCAGTCTGGGTCAACTAAAAGCTGTGTCAAAACTCCTCTTTTTTTCTTATATACACTTTAATAAAGAATTTCTCTCTCACTTTTATATATTGGAGAGTAGACTAACTTCCCAAGCAGTAGTTAATAACCTAGATGAATTTTCCAACTAGCTCACTATTACTTTTAAATTATTTACATCCTTGACACTAGATTTAGATACACTGGATATTAGTCCGGTCTTAAGAAATGTACCATATTTGGGACAAAATTTCCAATTACCATCATCACCTCTAGTGAATAGAAATGTGAGAGAGGGGCTGAGGATGTAGCTCAGTTTTTAGAGTGCTTGCCTTGTATGCACAAGGCCCTGGGTTCAATCTCTAGCACCACAAAAAAAAAAAAAAGAAAAAAAAAGGAAATATGAAAGAAATTATACAAAAAAATGGTGATATCTAGGAGCCATAAAATTTTTCAGAAGTGTTTCATCAGCTGTAACCAAGACACAAAAATACCCAAATGTCAAAGCTGTCAATTTATCTAAAAAAAATCTGCCACCATATTTTCCCAATTGCTGTTGCTGACAGATGAAGTTCACTCTAGCTTGTATTATAGGTGAAATAGGGGGGAATCCAGTAAACTACTCTTCGCTTGAGTGAGATTTTAGCACTTTCTGAATCCTGCCCCAACCCTGATACACTAGTAATAAGGCCATAACTACCAATTCCTCCTAGAAAAAGTTTTTTTTTGGGGGGTGTGTGTATGTGTGTATTGAATGTTTCACATTTAACATATTTTGTTTATGTTACTATGTCCCTGATACACTAGTAATAATGGCAGAACTACCAATTGTTCCTAGAAAGTGTGTGTGTGTGTGTGTGTGTGTGTGTGTGTGTGTGTGTGGATGTGTGTACTGAATATCTCAACTTTAACATATTTTATTTACCTTACTATGTCCTGAAGTTTCAAACTCTAGAACAAAAGGTGATTGAGCTTATGTAAATCTCTGTAGATTTCAAAAAAATGAATTTACATTCTTTTCCCAGCACTTTTATGAACTATGATACCAAACAGCTGTTCAGAAAGAAGCTTAAAAAACAATGATCCCTGTTTATTCCAACAAATCTTTACAGAATAGTCCTACATTTGCTACTTCATATTGAAAGGGTGAAGTTTCTGAGCTGCAAAGCCTGAGTTAAAATGTAAAGGACCAGGCACTGTAAACCTGCTTCTAAACTGCAAAGCATGAGTTAAATTCCTGAGGCAGTTAAGACAAGGCCGTACTGGCTATTTAATTGATTTATAGCCTAGGACCCTATGTAACTTGTCACGTAAGCATTCAAGACCCTGTGCAGTCCAGCACGTACACACCTCAGGGCCTAAACCAATCATTTTAAATGTAACCCCCTCCTTAGGAATGACCTATCACTCCAGCTCGCCCTGTTCCCACCAATGAATGTACTAATCAATTCTAAAATTTATTGTTTGATTTTTCCCTCGGTGTAAGGTGATTTGTTAAAGGAGACTGTGATATATGCAAAGCCCCCGCCCTCCCCAAAAAGTGTGCTTAAGCATTGTTCAACCCATGCTCTGGGCTGCTTTCTCTTCCTGAGTGAGCCTGGAGCCTCAGCGTGCTGAATCAGGATCCTCAATAAAAATCCCCTTAAGCTTATTGCATGAAGCCAGTCTCTTGTGGTCTCTTCCTCCGATGTTTCACTAGTCCCTTACAATATAAACTTTTCTCAGGGATAAAATGCATCAGTCAAAGAGATTTTCTGTAGCCTGGGTAGTGTTGTTGAAAAGGTTATTATAATAATCTGAAAGAGCTAGGTGTGGTGGCAAATATACTAGAGGCTGGAGAGGTAAGTCAGGAGCATTGTGATTTGAAAGACAGCCTTAACAACATAGAAAGGCTATAAGCAACTTATTGAGAGATTAGTAATATATCACCTGTCTCAAAAAAAAAAAAAGGACTAGAGACATAACTCAGTGATAAGCACCCGCGGAGTTCAATTCCTAGCACCAAACCACACCAAACTAAACAAATATCTGAAAGATAGTAGGGACTCCAGAGTATAGGTGTATATGGATAGATAAAAATTTTGGTTACAATATAAAGTTAATAAAGATACTTTTGAAAAAAAATTTCATGGTTTTTTTTTTAAAGAGAGAGAGAGAGAGAGAGAGAGAGAGAATTTTAATATTTATTTATTCATTTTAGTTTTCAGCAGACACAACATCTTTATTTATACGTGGTGCTGAGGATAAAACCCAGTGCTACATGAATGCCAGGCAAGTGCAATACATCTTGAGCCACATTCCCAGCCCCTATCATGGTTCTTAAGAGCTCAAAATAAAAATGCCATATAATCCACTAATAATAATTTTTTGAAGCAGGGTATCATTGTGAATGTCTGTACTCTCAGTGGCTTGGGAGGATGAAACAGGAGGAACTTAAATGCAAGAGCAGCCTCAGAAACTTGGCAATGGCTTAAGTGAGTCAGTGATATCCTTTCTTATTTAAAAAATAGGGATGTAACACAGTGGTAAAGTGCCTAAATAAGTAAAAATAAATAACAATAACAATTTTTGGTTTACAAAATGCCCTATAACCCAGTAATTATAATTCTGGATAAATATCTAAAGAAATTGGAACACTTTTGTTAAAGATATTACTTCACTTTCATTTTTATTGTAGGTTTATTCACAGTATCGAATAAAAGGAATCAAATGAAGTGCCTTTTAGATACAAGGTATTGATGAAAATGTTTCTTACAGCTGCAGATCATCTATCTACTTGCCTTAAAGGCTGAATACTTATAATTCAAACTGCTCCCTAAAAGGCAAGACTCAGATATGGATTCTTCTGAGTACTCCAAGAAATTTTGGTACCTCTGGACCAATTCTGTAAGACTTTTCCAAAACTAAGCAATAGGTAAATTTTGGAGTTTGGAATGTGGACAACATACAGTAAATACCTCAAGGGGGAATCTTAATTCAGACACTGTGATAAGGTGTCTGGTCTGGGGAAAAAAAAGAGGAAGTAAAATCAACGTTTCAGATAAAACTAGACTTTGCTTTACTGATTTTTAGGTTACTGATTTAATCCAAACAAATATTGGAAAAGGGTTAAAGCCACTAATTGGAATTTATGTAAAACAAGTATTTATTTATTTTTATTGGTTGTTCAAAACATTACAAAGCTTTTGACATATCATGTTTCATACATTAGATTCAATTTGGTTATGAACTCCCATTTTTACCCCAAATACAGATTGCAGAATCACATCTGTTACATATCCACATTTTTACATAATGCCCTATTAGTAACTGTTGTATACTGCTCCCTTTCCTATCCTCTACTATCCCCCCTCCCCTCCTCTCCCATCTTGTCTCTCTACCCCATCTACTGTATTTCATTTCTCTCCTTATTTAGTTACCCATTCCCCTCGCAACCTCTTATGTGTGATTTTGTATAACAATGAGCGGCTCTCTCCATTACCATGCAATTTTTCTTTTCTCTCCCTTTCTCTCCCACCTAGTGTATCTGTTTAATGTTGTATTTAAAAAGTACCAGGAAAGGGGCTGGGGATGTGGCTCAAGCGGTAGCTCGCTGGCCTGGCATGCATGCGGCCTGGGTTGGATCCTCAGCACCACATACCAACAAAAATGTTGTGTCCGCCGATAACTAAAAAATAAATATTAAAATTCTCTCTCTCTCTCTCTCTCTCTCTCTCTCTCTCTCTCTCTCTTTCTTTAAAAAAAATTAAAAATAAAAATAAAAAGTACCAGGAAAGAGCTGAAGGTGTGGCTCAGTGGTACAGTGCTTGCCTAGCATATATGAGGCCCTGAGCTTAATTCTCAGTGCCCCATATAAATAAATTAAATATAAATAAATATTTTAAAAATACCAGGTAAGGATTTAGGGTTGTTGCTCAGTAGTAGAATGCTTGGCTGGTATGCATGAGGTAGTCTGTTTGATACTGGACCCACATTAATAATAATAATAATAATAATAATAATAATAATAATAATAATAATAACAACAAAGATATTTTGTTCATCCACAACTAAGAAAAAATTATTTTAAACAAGTACAACAGTGCTATGGCCTGTAACCTTCTAATTATCTGTGTTCTAATTAAGCCGTTGCAATTGAACTTTCTTGTTATTTAAATTAAAGTCCAGTTCCACTTTTATTTCCTGCCACACCAGGACAAAGGAGTTTGCTTGAATATTAGTAATGCTTCTAAATGTCACTTTAATAAAGTTGTTTTACATATTTAAAAACTCAGTTGAGAGCAAATTTGGTGGCACAGGCCAAAACCCCTGTGGCACAGAAGAATTATACATGGGTATCATGAGTTCAAATCAACCATCAGCAAAAGCAACTAAGTAAATAAATACAAAAAAATAAATAAATACAAATAAATACAAAAAAAGACTGGGGGTGTATCTCAGTGCCCCTGAGTTAAATATCTGGTACAAAAAGAAAAAAAGATAAAAAATTCAATTGAGGACAAATACATTAAAGAAACAAACAAAAAAAAAACCCTTAATTTTGGACAAATTAACTACACTATTGTGAGGATGGCTTTAGGCCTAGCCTAAAAAAAACTCCATTTTAAAAACTTCAGTTTGAAACATGCAGCCTCACCAGGCATGCCTAAAGAAGCCCTGCAGTATTGCCCTCAGACATAAACTAATCACTTCCCCTCACCTTGATAAACAAGAGTGAGGCCTCTGGCAGGTTGTCCTCACCTAATAAGAGGGAAGGGTGAGAAGACCAAGGTGCAGACCACCAGACCAGATGTTTCTGGTCCTAGAGTAAATGATGTCATAAAAAAATCTGGTGGTAACTAATAAGAATTGAAAAAGGGGTAAAAAAGCTGCAAAATTTAGTATAAAGAGTAGAGCAAATGAACAGATGTTCAGCCAGCTCAATAAAAAATCACTTGAGCTGGGGAGGCTGATGAGGACTTGAAATGACATCTCATCACTTCTCATAATTTGTATTATCCTCACCACTCTTAAACTCTACAGCCACACCTTAGTGAGAAGGGAAAAGGTAAAAGATTATGTGATGTTCTTCTCATGCGATGAAAACTTAATTTCAGTGGGGAGAAACCCAATGGGGAAAATAAAACCGAGAGGCAAGATCTCCCACACACCCAAATTATCATGAATAAAAATTTTATCAAAATTACTTGGGGCTGGGAATGTGGCTCAAGCGGTAGCGCGCTCACCTGGCATGCGTGCGGCCCGGGTTCAATCCTCAGCACCACATACAAAGAAAGATGTTGTGTCCGCCGAGAACTAAAAAATAAATATTAAAAAATTCTCTCTCTCTCTCTCTCTCTCTCTCTCTCTCTCTCTCTCTCTCTCTCTCTCTCTTTAAAAAAATTACTTTAAAATTTCATTTAACTTTTGTGCTCTCTGGTTTTATGAGAAAGCAAATTTGATTTTAAACTTCTAAGCAATGTCCTAAGGCATTAATATTTTCCCAGAGGGAAAAACAATATAATGCATTAGTATAATTTAAAAATTTCTAGTATTTATAATAAAAATTAAGGACAGCTTAAATCAATTTAATAACTTAAACCACTATATCCAAAATATTATTATTTTTGAAAATATAAATTGACAAATAAATAAATGTATTTTTCAAGCTTCATTTTTCATCCTAAAATTTACTCTTGACCTCTCAGTGATATCTATGTCACCACAGCTGTATTCCATGTTTGAGATCTATAAATACCCTGACCTCAGCAAGGTGAAAAAAAAATGGACAACTCAGTTCTGTGTCATAGGTTATGGAATAAAGATACTAAACAACATTCTTTCAGGACCAAAGAATAGGAGAGACTCTGCACTTTGAGAGAGAAGCTATCTACAACTTAGAAGTGTACAAAAGTGGAAACTGTTTCTCACAGGATTCTGGGCACAGATCCATTTTCATTTTAGATATAATACTTTAACCAAACGAGATTGGTATCACTGGAGAGAAGACTCTAGGTCATCAGATCATCAGTAATCCAGAAACTAGAGTCTAAACATTTTTAAAAAATTTATTTTGCAGTTTTGTCTTTAACCTAATGCAGGGCTGTGATTTCAATTTTCTTCTTTAGTATGGGGTACTCTGAGAATATCAAACATTAAAGGCATAGAAGTCTACACATATTTATATATAATTCAAAAAAGCCTGTCAAGAGATTAAAGTTTAAATTTAAATTAATAACAATTTAACCTGTACCTATAAGGCATGTAAGAGGGGTCCAGCAGAGCATCAGAGGGAGAGACCACACAAGAGACTTACTCCATGCAATTGGCAAAAGGGGATTTATTGGGGATCCATTCCAGCACACTGGGGCCCCGTGCTCACTCAAGAAGGGAGAGCAGCCTGGAGCCCTGGGCTGAGGTCAAGCAGAGCTTAAGTACACTTTTTGGAGAGGGCGGTGGGCTTTGCATACATCAGAACAAATCATCATGAGGCGCGGGAAAATTGAACAACAACTCTGAGACGTGATTGGCACATTCATTGGCGGGAACAGGTCGGGCAGGGGTGATTGGTCATTCCTAAGTGGGTTACACATTCAAACTGATTGGTTCAGGCCCTGTGACAACTGCACAGGGCCCCAGGCTAAATGGCCAGTAGGGCGTTGTTTTAACTATCTCAGGAATTTCAGGTTCTGGGTGTAACAGAAGAACTTAATAATACCTAATCTTTTACATTCAAGCTTTCCAGCTTAGAAACTTTACCCTTTCAGGCACAATATGTTTTTCACATAACTTCTGTTCAACATGTGATTGAATCCTGGCATTCAGCCCATGTTTAGTGAATTAGATATCTATCACTGAATAAGAAGAAACCATATAAAATTATTGTCTCAAGTGTGGGCTTATCAATTAAGCCTGGGTTCATATGGGATCTTTTTACTGCATTAGGTGGTAGTTGGCAAGGTTACTGAACTTCAGAAGGAGATATGGTTGCCAAAAATGCACCCTTCTTCACAGAATCAAATAAATTAAGGTGGGCTCAAATAAATTAAGGTGGAGGTTACAGTGTTATGAAAGTAAAAACAAAGTATTCAAAGTATTTCTTGACTAATACACTTTCATAGTCACAGATTTACATAAGTCACAAAACACAAGAGCTCAGATCCAAAATTTGGGAAATATACTCTGCACTTTGGCTACAAGAGGAGTAAAACACATTGTCAACTTTATGTGCACAGATAGGGCTAAAGAATTGCTAATATGTTGACACTCGGTATCATTCTGCTTTTTGTAATGGATGAGGTTTACATAGCTGTTCAGTGTGAAAGAATATTTTAAAGGTCTCCTGAATATTAAGCAACTTTACTGGAATTCAGGATCAATTCTCTGTGACCCCAAAGCCACAACTCACATCCTCTAGACTACATGAATTATCAATCTTTTATTATTGTCTTAGAAGTTAAATAGTGGCACAAAAAAGCAGAGTATTTTTTTGTACCAAGGACTGGACTCAGAACACTTTATCACAAATCACATGTCCAGCCCATTTGTTTTAAAAGACAAGCCAAGTTCTCACTAAGATGCTTAAGGACCCACTGAGTTGCTGAGTCTAGCCTTGAACTTAAAATCCTTCTTCTTCAGCCTCTTAAGTCACTGAAATTATAGACATGCATTACAATATTGGCTCTTGTTTCCTGGTTTATGAATAGGCAAAATTGAAATGATAAGCAGAGAAGCAGCTGTTATAATCACCCCTTTATTAATTCTGGCTTAATTCCTAAGGTTTAAATATTGAAACCCATATTTCAATGTATACTAAAGGTAACATTATCTACTATAGTCAACAGTCAGTTAATCTCCATCTTATCCAGACAATTTTTTACTGCCTAAACTTTGATTTAATTTGCAAATGTTACTCAATATGTTTGAACTTCTGGTTTTTCTTCTGGCATTATTAGGATACTAGGTTAAAACCATACAGCCTATGGAAAATTATGGTGTGCTTATAGCTAAAGAGAAGACTATATGATAAATAAAATTTTAAACTCATGAGGATGAGGTATTTTCTTTATTTTTATGCAACCTTCGTGAATAAGATACAGAGTACACAACCAAACCTTAAATCTTTCAAAGCAGGCTATAACTCTAGTTAATAAAGAAAAATATCAAATACAAAAAATTGTGTTGCAAAATCACATAGCAGTTGGTTTGTTATCAGCAGCACAGGAATAGGTTTCTGCCATATAATAATATCAGTATGACTTCAATACATATGATATCTTTAGATGCAGCCACACAGCAGTTGATCAATGATAAGTTGGAAGAATGATGAGCTTGTTTAGATACCATCTGGAGATGGCTTTTAGTAATCCTAGACAGGGGGATTGTGTTCTAGTCATATCACAATACAGCATGTTTTTTGAGGCCTGTGGATGCAGAGCTCTTACTTCCTTGCTAATATATTATTGCAGAAGACTTCAGGTGTGTAGATTTTTTGATGATGAAACCTATAAGAGTGGATCATTGGAAAGGCCAAACATGGCTATAGCTACTCTGTTGTTGATGCTTCCAAAAGGTTATTGTTATTATTATGATGATGATTATTATAAGTATTATTATCATTTATTTAAGTAATGAATACCTTGATTAAGTGTATACATTCATTGTCATAAACATTTTCTTCTGAGAATGTCTTCATTATGTAAAATATTGATCATGCACCTTTGTTTTCTGGCCTATATATGAAAGGGCCTATGGAATGATGCAGGATTCTGAGGGCTGAATGCTCTGGGCTACCTGGGAGCTATTGTTACCTCTGCATAAGCATGATTACAATGCCAACTCTTCCTCACATCTCTCAATTGCTAGAGACCAAAATTTTACATCCTGGGTCTCAACAACCACACAGCAACTCGCATAGTCTTTAGGATATTTGCAGGTGAGAGATATCTCAGTCCTGATAGATTAATGGAGATTTTAAGGGGAGTAGTGGCAACTATGGACATGAAGAAGCATACAACATTTTGTTGCCTCAGTCCAATTACAGTGAACTCCTGTGAAGAGCTGTTACATAGTCGGATAAGTTCCTTGTAAACAGAAATAAGGATTCTGACTGCACTGTGTGCAAACATAAACCTTGGAAGTTGAACTGCTGAAGCCCAGGCCTCAGCCCCTGGCCAAAGAAAAAAGTGGCAGCAGTGGCATAGATGATTTGGAGAAGTAGTCAAATGAGTCATGTGCAGCTGCTCTGGTCATGGGATAAATGGTTTCTATAGATCTGACAGCAAAAACTGATGCAAGAGTATGAGAGACTACCAGAATGAGAAATTGCAAAATAATCAAGAAGTATAGGAATCCAAAGTATATCCAGTAGAGTAAGATCTCTGTATTTTGAAAATACCCATCAACCTTCTTCATTGTGATGATTGAGTCTGGGGAGAAGAAGAAGGATAAAGGCCTTCAAGTCCAGTCAATGGATGATGCATAAAATGAAACAATAGCATCCAATGGCTCCAGTTAACAACTGGCATGGTCAGTCCAGGTGTCCAAATTTACCCCATTTTACCTGTTAAGCAGAACTGGTGGACTTTTAAAAATAATTTACCCAGGTGGCAAGAGAGCAAGATTATTATTTTTTTGTCTGTAAGAATAGAGATAAACAGCAATCTGTGTTGCACCTTAAGAATGGAGAGGTTAGCATTGCTCCTTACAGTAGAAGTTGTAAAATGCTCAATGCCATGAAGCATTTAAGGACAAAAAAAGACCAAGTATGTTAGTACCTGGCCAGGCTTCCAGAGGGCTGTATTTTTAGCAAGTAATCAATGTCATAAACACTCATATTCAATCTATGTACTCAAGGTCAAAAACATTTGTTTGTGAGCATGCTCTTACATCAGTAAAATGTTGTTGATATGCCTTCTTTGTCTTACCTGCATTAAAACAAAAACAAAAACAAAAAAACGTTCTATTTAAAAATTTGGGAGGCTGAGGGACAGAAGCTAGAGTTTGGTTATGGGCTATTGCTGCCTTCAAAAGTAGCATGCCTACTATCCCAAAAGTTCCTCACATCTTCATTCAACTGCTTGAGCCCCAAACCTTGCTTTTTTTGATATAAGCTCCTGCACAATAGCCACAGATGTGAAATCATTTTTGAGACTATCACAAATCCTCTGCTTTATGCAAGGAGTATTGTGTTGTTTTGTAGACATACTCCCAGATAAAATTCATATAGTGGGGATTTAGTATATTATTTATTTTAGATTACACATATGGCCTTAATGTTGTCTCACCCTCACTTTTTTAATGTAGTGTTTCATATTCTCCATTTACAAAACTTTTGTGATACAGATACAGTCCTTTTGTTGCAGTTTCCATAGCATCCTGCATTTTCATCATGACTGAAATGAAATATGGCTCTTTTCAAATTTCTCCTGATAAGAAATTTTAAAAATATTGCTTGTTCTTGATTTTTCATTCAATTTTCAGCAATTTCCCAAGTTTATCTTAAATCCTTGCTATAAGCTTTAGACGTTTTTCTCAAACATATTATCCCCATTGAATAAAAAGTTCATCAGATGTAAAAATTTTGGTTTTCTTTTTTTTATTCTTTCTTTTCTTTTTTTAAGGGGAGCAGAATGAATACTTAACCCAGGATAGTTCTCCTAAACCCCTATATCATCAGGCTTTTTAAATTGTATTTTATCTTATTTTTAGTTTTCACACAAAGTCTTGTTAGTTTCTTAGGGACCTCTCTTATTATTTAGGCTGAATTTGAAATTCTGATTCTTCTGCTTAAGTCTCCCAAATTATTAAGATTGCTGACATGAGGCACATATGTGTGTAACCCCCCTCCCCTTTTTTAATAAATTTCACTACTTAAAAATAATGATGAATCATGGCTTCTGAAGGAGGTAAGTTTTGCCTTTGCGTCAGGCATATTTGATCTTGATATGTACTTAGAAATTGTGGGCACACAACAAAGCATCTTTGTAAGATCCTGTTTCAAAATAAAAAAAAGAAAAGAAAAATTGAGGATATAGGTCAGGAATATTAATTCTCTCAGTTTAACCACCAGCACTATACTCATATAAACACACACACACACACACACACACACACACACACACACACACACACACACAGTACTTGTGGGATTTAGAAAATATTTTTTTGCTGCAGTCTGGTTGGGCACAAGATCACGAGCCACTCACAGCTTTGTAGATTCAAACAGCAATTCTTTATTACCGAACTCACACTGGCCTCTACACACGTTCTGGGGAAATCCAAGTTCTGCCCGTAAAATTCACGTACTCCCCCAGGCTTTTAATCTCAAATACCTTCTGAATTCCAGGAGAACTCAATGGGAACTCAGGCAGCAGGATACGCCCTATTCCCAGCAGGAATAATCTTAAACCTGGAACCGCCCTAAACCCAGATTGTCCTAAACCGGGAACACCCTAAACCCAAGGAGCGGGATACTTCCTAAAACCTGCAGGATACACCCTAAACCTGGATCCACCCTGGTCCTTGAGCAGGGTCACCTTTCTCAAACATACATTCAATGTCACAGCGAACGTCCAAGGCCAAGTCCATTTCCAGGAGTCCTTCCTCTAAGCAACATGGGGTACACTGGCAAGGAAATTTCGATGCATAATTCCTACTTGGCAATGGCCCTCAGCATTTTTTGACACTGAACAGTTGTATTAACCTCATCTATTACAAAAGGCAGAATTAGTGACATAATATCATTGGTCCTTTAGCCTTATCTGTGTACAGAAATCTGGTAATGCGATTTTACTCCCACCCTAGCCAAATGCAGAATGCATTCTACAAACTTTGGGTCAGGGCTCTTCTTTTTTTATGGCTTTTATAAAGTTGTGGCTATGAAAGAGTACTAGTCAGGTACCTAGTCAGGAAATATTTTTTAATGTTTTTGCTTTGGCTTTTAGAACACTGTCTCCTCAATGAGAACAAGCTCACCTTAATTTATTAGATTCTGACATATCATGTGAAGAAGATTCAGGGTGCTTTTTTTTGGCAGCCAGATCACCCTCTGAAGATAAGTAATTTTAACAGCTAAACATATGCAGCAAAAATATTGCAGATGAATGCAGTTCAATCCAAATGTGAACTAGTAAGTTTTAGAGTGACTTCTTATACAGTTATAGACAACAATATACCCACTGGAGGGAAAAAGTCAGGTTTTAATCATATGTGGTACAGTGAATATCTGGAAAACAGCAGATATCTTATAAGCAGTACTTTAATTTCTTTTATTTAAGTTTATTTCCCAGCCCTGATCCTTAGTCTTTTAACAATGAAAATGGACCTGCTTGACTTTTGGACTTGATTCTGGGCCCACTCATCTTAGGTTTGAGTCAGTGCCTGAAGACTTGTCCAATTAGTCTCTTAGGTGCCATTCTTTTAATCATTTTGTAGGCTTTCTGTCATGGATCAGGAGCCTAAATTTCTGTGCTAAGAAGAAGCTGAAAACATGGGGCTGGGGATGTGGCTCAAGCGGTATTGCACTCGCCTGGCATGCGTGTGGCCCGGGTTCGATCCTCAGCACCACATACAAAAAAAGATGTTGTGTCCGCTGATAACTAAAAAAATAAATATTAAAAAAAAGAAGAAGCTGAAAACAAATCACAGGGAGAACTCTGGAAACCCTGAAAGCAATAAAAATGATAAGTGTGCCTTGTTATCTTGAGACTAGATAAGTAGGTTGTTTGAAGCTGGCAAGAGTGGCAATGGCAGAAAATGAAAATTGTGGCTAGGGACTTGTTGTGAGGGGGCAACAATTGTGATATATGCAGTACAGGAGAGAAATAAAGAATTTCTATGCACTTCTGCCACTTTCAATACTTTATTCATTCAATTACTCAACATAATTTCACTCTATAGGTTCTTAATCAAGAAAACAACAATTCTTAATGCTAAGTACTGAAATAGACATAATCCATTAAGAGCTAACAATTATAAATTAATTTTAAGCACTGCAAAGCACATGTAATAATGACAGGCTAATTACAGACATTCCCTCTGCATGCTAAGTTCAAAAGTCTCAAGCCTTAGGCTTTATGTCCAGCATATGCAAACTCACTCAGACCAGGGTGATCAGGACAAAAACCAAGGCAGGGCTTTCCTGGTGTGGAGCAGATGACTGGTTGAGGAGAGGATGATAGGAAGAAGTTGCAGCTCTCACCAGGGTCCAGAAAAGGGCATAGATTTGGAGAGTGGTGAGTATTATGCAGAGAATCAGGAAATGAACACAGCTAATGGGATGTCAGGTCCTCATCAGGTTATCCATCTCAAGTGCATCTTTGTTTTGGCTGGCTGAATCCCTGTTCATGAGCTATTATTTACATAAAATTTTGGGCTTTTTGACCCCCCTTGCAATTTTCTTCAGCTACTACCAGGTTTCTCATTATCATTTACCCTGGAGTCAGAAACATCTTGTCTGGTGGTCTCCACCCTGATATTTTTGCCTTTCTCTCTTATCAGGCTAGGAGATCCTGCCAGGGGCTTCACTCTATTTATCAGGTTGAGGGGAAATAACTTGTTTGAGGCCATACTGGAGTGCTCTGTGTGTGTGTGCCTGGTGAGACTGCAGGTTTGAAACTAGAATTTTTAAAATAGAGTTGTGTAGGCTCAGGCCTAAGGCCATCTTCAAAGGACTCCTCAGAGGATCTCTGTGCAGATAAACCTCCATCCCCCACACTTACTAGTCTAGAGAAGCTTAGATCAGCAGTTAAAAACCTGGGTATTTTGTTCCATAGTTGCATGGTGTTTTCAGCTTGTCTCTAAAGCCCTTTGTGGGCATCCATGTGCCATGAATCCAGCATGTTCCCACATTGTGTGGTGAAGACTAGAATAATTATTTGAATAGAACCCCAACTTCATTTGTTGTTTCCATGCACAAAAGAGATTGTACTTTTAGAGCTTGTTATGGAGGGTTTGTGTGTGTGTGTGTGTGTTTTGTTTTCTTTTTGGTACCAGGAATTCAACCCAGGGGTGTTCAGCCACTGAATCACATCCCCAGCCCTTTTAAAATATTTTTATATGGAGACAGGCCCTTTGAGTTTCTTAGGGCCTCATTAAGTTGCTGATGCTGGATATTAACTCAATGCTCCTCATGACTCCTGAGCTTTTTTAATGTAGGGGAAGCAGTATCACAAATTCAGAACAACAATATAAATTCCAGAACTTCAGTTTAGCTCTTCCTAGGTCTGAGAATAAACCTCTAGTTTTCTAGCTCTCTGTTCACATATTCAAATCTAAGCTTCTTTTTTTTCATAGTGAATTAGTATAAAATAGAAGGGATAGTAAAATTACAGTGCAATCAGGATAATGAACCACATTCTAACACAGCTGGAGGCTAACTGGAAGATATGTTAATGAGCACCATTAAGGCCTATTTCAAATGTAAAAAAACCTTAATGCCCACCTTTGGAAACAACTTCAACAAAGTCCTTTGTCCCATTGTTACCGCTGTTGACGGGTGACAGTCCTTCTTCCCCAATGTTGAAGAACAACACCAAATAAGCACACCGAGGCAAGGTCAGAGTAGAAATTAGAAGTTTATTAAAGGACAGCAGAAAAGATTTCTCCCGGAGGAAGAAGGGGACCCAAGAAGTGGAATCCATGGAAATGCAGTTGTTTCCCCATTTTATAGTTTTGGTGATGGAATGTGAGTTGAAAGACCCGAGGGGTGGGACACAGGTGGGCCAAAGAAGTATTCTGGGCAGTGAGGACTTCATTAACACTTCTTTGTGATGGGCTATCTTCATATCTGTTGGGGGCTGTTTCCTGGGCTCCATTAACATTTCTTTGAGGTGGACTTTGGCATAGGGCCTTTTCAGGACTTCATTAACATTCCATCAGTTGTCCTGTTCTCCCTGAGTCATTCTCAGTATGGCCTCCATTTTAGATTTCACTCGGTATTAGACCTGATTTACCTAATTACACTGACTACCTAATTTTAAATCTGGCTTCACAATTGGCAAAGTGAGAAATTTTGTTTCATCCCAAAACTCCACTTTCAACATTATCAATGACTATTTTCCCATATTTCGTTTCATTTTTCTTAAAGAATTAGAGAGCATTTTTAAAAGATTTGATTTATCATCTGTGTAGTAATGGCGGAAAAGCTCCATAAACTCAACAAGCAGGACTGTAGAGGCCTGTCACCGAAGAGAATAGGAAAGGAGGAAGAAGAGAGAGGGGAGGGAGAAGAGAGGGGGAGGGGCAGAGGGAGAGGGTGTTGGTATTTATGAGCTCAACGGGGGATGAGGAGTAGCTGGGGGGAGTGGGCTCTTACTTCTTTATTGACTGAGAGTTCACGCCACTTTGGGGATTTAAAGGTGTGCCATTGTGCCATTAAAAGTTCACGGCCATTCAGTGTCATGTACCTGAGCTCCTGGAATAGAAATGCTCCAGGCACCATCTTTTTTTTTTTTTTTTTTTGAGAGAGAGAGAGAGAGAAAGAATTATTTTTATTTTTATTTATTTTTTTTAGTTTTCAGTGGACACAACATCTTTGTTTGTAGATGGTGCTGAGGATGGAACCTGGGCCGCACCCATGCCAAGTGAGTGCTCTTCCACTGGAGCCACATTCTCAGCCCCTCCAGGCATTATTTTTACCAACAATTTGAGCTTTTTACATATGAATAAAGCAGAATAAAATTAGGTGACATTAAAAAGAATTAATCTCTTCTAAATGAGGTAGTGTAGTTTATGTGTCCCGATAAAGGTCCTTAATTCATTTTGTTTTCATATGTAAGATCTTTTTATTAAAATGGCCCTGAACCACAGAAACATTCCAAACATTTCAGTAAACACTTTTCTCTGGTGTGGCAGGAAAATAAAAGTGAGACTAACTTGAATTCAAACTACATGAAAGATCAATCTCTCTCTTTCTTTCCTTTTTTTTTTGTTTATTGTTTTTTGTGGTACTGGGAATTAAACCCAGGGCCTCATGCTTAGAAGGTAAGCACTCTACCAGCTGAGCTATATCCCCAGTGCCATATTTTGGGAGGCAAAACCAGGGATTGAAGTCATGGGCACTCTAACACTGAGCCACATCCCTACCCTTTTTTAAATTTTTACTTAGAGAAAGGTTTTCACTGAGTTGCTTAGCTTCTCACCATTGCTGAGACTGACTTCAAATTCAGGATCCTGCTATCTCAGCCTCTGAAGCAACTGAGATTATAGGCATGCACCACCATGCATGGCCAACTTCCATCTCAAAAACTAAAGTACACAGCAAATTAGGTAACAGGCTATCACCAAATAGGTACACTATGTAAACTAATTTTTAGTTGTTGATAAACCTTTATTTTATTTACTTATATGTAGTGCTGAAAATTAAGCCAAGTGCCAGACAAGTTAGCTACCACTGAGCTCCAGCTCCAGCCACCTGGTACATATTTTTTTTTTATGGTGGATACTAGAGATTGAAGTTAGGAACACTGGACTACTGAGACTCAGTCTCAGCGTTATTTTTTACTTCATTTAGAGATGAGGTTTCACTGAGTCATTTAGCACCTCACTTTTGCTAATGCTGTTTTGAAATTTGATCCTTTTGCCTCAGTCTCTCCAGCAACTGGGATTATAGGCCTGCACAAACACACCCAGCCTTTGGTATATTTTCATTACCTATTATAAATAGATTTTAACCAGTAGCCTTAAGTCTTTTCTAATATATGTTTGGATTGAATCCATAACCCAGAAATAAGTGAAACAGAGAATCTAGTTTTATCTACAAAACTCTTTCATCTATTAGAGTGTCTGAGTTAAGATTACCCATTGAAGAATTTACTGTATATTGTGGTTTTATCCTGACCTCCCATATGTACCTCGATCTGAGTTTTAAAATGAAAGACCTTAGCCCAGTTAGCCCAGTTACCTAAAGCCAAGATATGAAATCAAGATACTGGGCATGTCATAAACAGGCTCAGGTGCAGGATGTGCCTTCCACATAACCGGTTGAGAAAGGACAGAGCACCAGCATCCTGGGGCATGCATGAATAAACAGGAACAGATAAGCAGGAACAAAAAGAATGGAATGCAGACCTGGGGTTTTTCAGGGACATAAAGTGAAAAACAACCTTACCCCCTAGGTAGCCTGTATGCTAGATTTAAAGAAACCAATAAGAAACTGGTTGCTTCCCGAGTTCGAACCTGTCCTAAACCCTATAAAAATCTCTGTAACCCCAAGCCCGGTGTGCCAGTTCACCAAAGCTCCCACTGAGGTTCTGCTGGGCACCCGCAGGCGCCTGTGTCTCAATAAACCTCTTGCTTTTGCAGCCAGTGTTTCGTGTGATTCTCCTTGGACACGGAAACGGAGGGTCTTTCAAGAACAGTCTGTAACAAGGTGCCTACAGATACCAAATATCTTGGAGTACTTAAAAAACACCAGTATCTGAGTCTTGCCTTCTAGGGACCAGTATTAATTTTAAGTGTGTAGTTTCTAAAGGCATTAGTTGAATAATGTGCAGCTGGAAGACATTTTCTGATAATACCTTTTATCTAAAAGTCACTTAATTTGTTTCCTTTTATTAGATACTGTGAATGAAGATACAATAAAAATAGAAGTGCAGCAATATCTGCAGCAAAAGGATTTAAATTGCTTTACATATATACCCATATTTTTTTATTTATTTTGAATTTAAATTACATGCAGGTTCAATCTATCTCTTTCTCTCTTTTATTTATTATTTGTGGTACTGAGAGGACTGAACCGAGGGATTAACCCATGGGCATTTTACCAATGTGCTACATACCCAGTCTCTACCACTTTTATTTATTTATTTATTTATTATTGAGACAGGGTTTACTGATATGCTTAGGACTTTGCCAAGTTTTTGAGTCTGGTCTCTAACTTGAGATCCTCCTGTCTCATCCTTCTAAGCTACAGAGAGTATAGGCATGAACAACTTTGTGGTAGTACCCCAAATTATTACTAGTGGATTATGTAGCATTTTTATTTTGGGCTTTTAAAGATCCTTAACACTTTTATTAAAAATATAATTATTAAATTTATGGTGTTGCCAATATTTTTTTCATGTTTTTGTACCCTGAATCCTTATTTTTATTTTTATTTTTTTTAATTTTTGGTTTGGTGCCGAGTATTGAACCCAGGGGTGCTTTCCACTGAGCCACATCCACTGTCTTTTTTATGTTATATTTTGAGACAGTCTCTCACTAAGTTTCTTGGAGCCTTGTTAAATGAATGAGGCTCTCTTCAAACTACCAATTCTCCTGCCTCATTTTCCTGAACTTCTAGGATTCCAGGCATGTTTCACCACTCATGACAATTTTACATTATTATAATAGCCATTACAACAGCACTGCACAGGCTGCAGGAAATTCATTTGATTTATGAATTAAATCCCTGAGGCAAGTTTATTTGAAGTAGCCAGTGTAAAAGTGTTGTGTAAAGATTCCTTGGGAATAAACAACGATTTTTTTTCTAACCTCTTTTGTGAATGACTGTTGGAAACCATAGTCCATAAAAATCCTAGAAAAAAGAATGCAAATTTATTTGTTTGCAGTTTACAGATATTTGCACATGCCCAGTCGCCTTTGCATCTAACACTTTATACTTCAGAACACAGTAACTCGAACAAAATTTGTTAAAGTTGAAACAGTGCACAAACAAATTTCTTTTAGGAGCAATTGGTAGTTGTGGAGTTATTACTGTGGTCAGCAGAATTGGCCCAGGGCTATGGAAGGTCTCACTCAGGGTATTGGTGATTTACTTTATTCTACACTATTACACCCACAATACAATACTGCCAGCAATAGTAGATGAGAAAATTTGCTGATAATGTCTTGAGCTAAACTGGCACCTTTAATATTTGCCTACTTCTCTGCACTGATCCCAGCTGAGTAATTAAAATGGAACCAAAATGTGAATAGGGTATTTCCTGGGCTTATTGTTTTGGGGTCAGCTGCTCCATTAGGATGGGGAGGGGATCTTAAACCAGGCTGGTGCAAGTATTTTTGTATATGTTCCTTTGCTCTGGCTGAGGTCTATCATTTTAAATGACAAAAGATTAATAGTAATGTGCTTGGACTTATTTATCATAGACTTCACAGTTTACATCAAGAAGAAATGCCGCAGTCTGGCTGGCACAAATAACTGAGCCGCCACAAAGCCTTGTAGGTTCAAACAGCAACTACTTTATCTCAACTCTCATGGGCACTGTATGTGTGCTTTTTCGCCAACGCCATTCACATAGCCCTTCCAGCAACCCCACACACTGGAAATCCCTCCTCTGGCACTTCCCCAACCAATGGGAACTCTCCGGGAATCCCCAGGAGAACTACAAAGTAGAGCAAGAACTTCAAATTAGCAGGAGTCTAAGGCAGGAAGAGCCACCCCATTGCCCCACAGTAAAGGTCAAATATACAATGGAATCAATCTAGCATCACAGCAATTAGATATAGCTTAACTCAAATCATCATCTCAATGGTTCCCTGGCTTAACCTTTCAAACATTCCCTGTCACCTTTCAAACATTCCCTCTGGCAAATGCCAGGCGTCATTTTGACTGGCCATGGCTCTCAACAAAGAAACAACAGCTAGAATTTATCTCAACACCCCTTTACACACAAAATATAGGTTATCATTGAATATATTGGAAGTTTAATCAAGGTTTATTAATTAGAGAACAGGCTGATCTAGAGAGAATGTAAAGTACCACCAAGTCCTATGTTTTCAAAAGAAAAAGAAATGTGAGATAAATAGGCATGCAGAAGAATTTTTTTTCTTTGTTTGTTTTATTTCATTTTTAAAATAGAAAGCAAATAGAGAAAAAAGGAGACCAAGGTGGGAAATATAATTACTGGCAGGACTATGAAACATTAAAAAATAGAATCTAGATTTCAGAAAATAAAGATTTGACATATTGTATTTGGAGATGTAAATGGCATGAGTGTCCATGATAAGAATGTTGTAAGCTTCTGAAAGAAAATTGATATGGTGAAAGAAGCTTATGTAACCCAGATCCTTACTTAAGCCACTTTCTGTCCCCCAAATAAGCCATGCTAGGTAAACCACTGCTTGACTCTACTGCTGAATACTGAATAAAGAAAAGATTGCCAATGAGAGGTTTGCTTCATACCTTCCACCTTTGTCATGTTTGTGTCATTTATGCTATTGTTAATCAATCCAAAATTATACAAACAGTAATGACATTTCAGCCCCTTTGAAATTTTTCTGTGAATTCCTGACCATTTTGATGCAGGCTCACAGCAGGCCTAGCAGGTGCCCTGGAGAAGACTTGGACCTGAATGGCAGCATTAGAACCTTATTTTTGTAAAGGTAAAATTTCTAAGCTGATTCTAAGCTGCAAAAGTCTGAGTTAAAGTGTAAAAGATTAGGCATTGTAAGGTTCCTAGATTACAAGGCCTGGGCTAAAAAGTAAAGACTAGGTATTGTTACAATTCTTGTGCTACCCCTGGAACCTGTAATCTCTGTAAATTGTTAGGACAATGCGGGAACTGCCAAGTAAATATCTCCATTGATTCCCTGGTTGTTTAATAGCTAAGGGCTCTAAGTAGCACAGCACGTAAGCATCTAGGCTCCAAAACCAATCAGTTTAAATGTGTACCCAGCTTAGGAATGACCAATCACTCCTGGCCAGATTGTTCTCACCAATTTATGTACTAATTCTTACTCAGAGGTGTTGTTCAATTTTCCCGCGCCTCATGATGATTTGTTCTGATGTATACAAAGCCCCCTCCACACACCCCCCTCCCGCCCTCTCCAGAAAGTGTAGTTAAGCTCTGCTTGACCTCTGCTCTGGGCTCTGGGCTGCTCTCCCTTCTTGAGTGAGCATGGAGCCCCAGCACGCTGGAACGGATCCCCAATAAATTTCCCCCCCTGCAATTGCATGAAGTAAGTCTCTTGTGTGGTCTCTCCCTCCGACGCTCCTCCGCTGCACCCCAACAGTTTTCCTCCTTCTGAAATTAATCAATATTTTGAGATGACTTTCTGGCTGGAGCCAGAAAACAGGAATCATTTCAGAAGAATTGAGTCAGCTAAGAAATGTGTCAAACCCAGCTGGGCACTTGGCTCAGTAGTTGACTGGTCACAAATATTTGCAGTGGCCTCATGATTGGCAGCCTTGCACAAAGAAAGATCAACCTTAGTGCTTTCCCAGTTTTCAGGTAAGTCACATGGATCCCAGGCATTGGGCACTCACGTGCCTTTCCTAAAAAACCTGCAAAGTCACTATCCAGTTGTTCATTCTTAATAGTTGCTGAACACTCTGTGCTTTTCAAGGCAAATAAATAAATAAATAACAGCATCATGACTGCTCACCCCAGCCTGCTTGTTTTTATGCAAACAGAGTTGATCTGTTTCAAAAAGAAGCTAAGTGGGGCTGGGATCCTGGCTCAGTGGTAGAGCACTTACCTTGAATGTGTGAGGTCCTGGTTTCCATCCTCAGCATCATATTAGATAAATAATAAAATATACTGTGTTCATCCACAACTAAAAATTATTTTTAAAAAAGAGGCTAAGTGTTCTCTTTTGCTTCCCAAGTGGTGCAAAAAGTCACATAATCTTATTAAGAGAGACTCAAGGAAGGCACAGGCAGGGGGCACCGGAAGGAAGAAGTCCATAGCTGAGGAGGGTCTGACTCCTGGCGCTCAGAACTTTCTGGAGGGAAGAAAAGGAACCCAGCGACTCCCTGGGAACTGTGCCCCGGCAGCGGCGGCAGCTGCGTTCTCTGTCAGCCGAACTGGATGAGTTTACAGAGGGTTTTTCGAGGTCCCCAGTCCTGGGAAGGCAGTATCCCCCTCTCGGTTTTTCTTCTTTTTTTAGTTCGCTTGGGTCTAGGGTCAGCACCAGGCAAGCAAGTTGCCTCGGGAGTCGGAGCTAGCCCACACTGGGGCGGGAGGACAGGCCGAGGGCAGCAGAGCCTGGCAGCAGGGGAAGCTGGAGCTCCCAGTCCCCTCTGTGGAGATGGCAGGAGGCCTGTATTGACTGCGGGCTGTGCTCTGGGCTCAATGCACCATGCCTCCTCCCCAGATCGCTGGGCTCCGCAGGTTCCAAGAGCTTGGTGGTGTCTCTGGCACTCTGTTCTAGGGCTCTTACTTGTCGCTCTCCATCACTGTGAAGGGACCACCATTGGAGCCCGCTTTCCTGAGGCTGTTGGTGCCGCCTGCTGTGTGCCCTGGAGGCCAGGCTGCCCAGATTTTGGAAAGGACCAGAGTGCATCATCTGCTCCATGACCCTGAAAGTGCCTCATTGGGAAAACCAACTCCAGTATGGAGCTCCTGATCCTGAAGGGATCTCAGGGGACATGTGAGTTGGGGCATGGCCTGCAGAATGTGGGTCTTGGGAGGAATTGGCAGACCTTAGGCCAGGCAACAGCAAAGAAGCCCCTCAGTTTACTCTCTGGGCTGGCTGCCAGGCACTGTCAGGTAGGGCCACCCGGGGCCACTTGTGGGAGATCAAAAGGATGAAAACAACACCTCCAGTCCTGGGATGGCAGAGCCTAACAGAGGGGCATTTTCTAAAAGATGAAGAGATGGAAAATGGTCAAAACTAGTATATTTTAAAGTTGAAATGAAAGCTTGCAAAATTTTGGGACCGTATTTTTGTGTAACTTGTGCATAAAGAAATATTAGGTCATTGACTCCCTTCTACTTTTTTAGTTTTTGTTTTTATTTTATTTTAGCAAAGAATCGGTTTTGCCAGCATTTTCCTCAGGATCTGAGCATTATCCAAAGCAGGGAAGACAAACTTATAATTCTCAGGTTGATTTTGACTTCAAGTCTGGGATCTAGCATTTCTAAATGTAGAGGAAAATAATTTCTTGCTGTATTTTCCATGTGTGATTCCTTCCCTTATCCTCAAGGACCCGGTGATATTTGTTTATTGGTTTCATAAGCATCTATTTAAATGTAGTTTTTGTAAGAAATACTTCCAGTTGCCACAGGGTGTAGTTTTTCAGAGAAAGCTGCTAGTGGCTTCACTTTCCAAGAATGTAAGTCATTTCCTTTCTTTGATTTCAGGGAGTTGATATTACACAGCATCTGAACTTTGTGTGGACAATTTTCCATAGTACATCTGTCATTAAAAAGGTTTTTGGGTTTCCTTCCTAAGAGCAGTGCATAAATTTAAGCCAAGCAAAGTTAAAGGATAAGAAGTTTTTCAGCATCTAGAGTATTATAAGATTACTGTAGAAATAAATTTTAACAACCAAGACCTACTAAAAGCCACCTCCAGATGGTACCTAGACAAGCTTATCATTCATGCAAATGATCATTGGTCAGTTGCTTTGTAGCTGCAACTTCAGAAAGCATATGTACTGAAGCCATACTAATATTATTTTAATCATCTAGAATACATATGCAACTAAATCTGTTACATACTCATCATTGTGCTGCTGTTAACAAACAAAATGTAATGTGATTATGCAACACAATATTATATATCTGATTTTTTTTTTCATTCACTAGAAATAGATCCTTCAGTCTATGACTTAAGGTTTTTTGTCCTGTCTGGCAGGACACATCAACTTGGGCAGCAAACCTAGATGGGGAGGAATGAAGAGACAAGAGACACAAAAGTTCTGATCAAGCTGCAAACTTTTATTGTTAACACAGGGGTACTTATATGCTGGGGATGGGGAAGCTCTCTAATCAGCAATTGCTGGATGTGGGTGGTAAAACTGCCAGCTTCAAGATGTCTGATGATCCTGATAACCACAGGATGTTCCAGGGAGATAGGTAGCTGCAGGATGCCTCCCAGGCAGGATGTCTCTCAGGGGGCTGTCAGGCTAATCTTTGAAGGAGAATTTTCTTCTAGTCCCAGACAGTTTGTGTTGTATGCTCTCTCAAGTCAATTATCTGCATCTTAGTCACCATAGATGAATTTTTAAAAAGAAAAAAAAAGTACCTCATTCTTGGGAGTAACTAGAGTTACAGGAATGCACCAATAGGTGAGTTTGTATACTCAACTTTAAGAATATTACAAAATAGCCATGTACATGGTCATGCACTTTAATACCAGTGATACAGGTTTCTGATGCTTGAGGATCAAAAGTTTTAGATTAGCCTTGACAACTGAGAAAAACCCTGTCATAAAACAAAGAAGAAAAAGATCTGGGAGTATAACTCAGTGATAGAGGAATTATGAGTTCAATTCTTCATATTGCTAACTAAGTTAGAAATATGAAACAAAAATATGATTAAAATTAATACTATTTTATTATATAGATTCTCTCTATCTGTAAATTCATCATAATTTTGCACAGGCATTAAAACCAGTGTTCTAACAGAAAGCAGAGAAAGCACAAAAAGTTTACAGGATGAATTATATTTTCAAATTAAATCAAGTTTTGAACTGTAACAAATTTTATAGATAAAATGAGAATCAACAGACTCCCGATAAAAATAATATTTCCTCATTATGTGTCAAAACAAGTCCAATGTTTAAATATTAGGAAATAAGACACCAATTAAGATGGGGTGATTTTAACAGCTCTCTTTCTGTTTGACATCCCAATTCTGCTTTTGTATGAACTGAAAAGAACCGGTATGGTGATGTGTTTCTGTAACTTCAGTGACTCAGGAAATTTAGGCAGGGAGATATCACTTTCAAGGACAGCTTCAGCAACTGAGTAAATACTAAAGCAAGCAAACAAACAAAACCACAGCTGTGTTGGACAAGGTGCACACAACCATAATCCCAGAAGGATGGGAAAATGAGGCAAGAAGATGGTAAATTCAAACCCTCAGCCAAAGTGAGACCCTAGACAACTCAGTGAGACTCTGTCTCTAAGTATAATACAAAATAGGGCTGCGGATGTGGCCCAGGGTTAAGTGCCCCTGGCTTCAATCCCTGGTACAAAAAATAAAATAAAATGGGGCTGGAGATGTGACTTTGTGCTTAAATGCCCCTGGGTAAGATCTCTGGTACAAAAGAAACAAAAATTCTGCTTTTTTGAATAACTGTCACTATCTAACATCCAAGAGAATACGAAAATATTGATAACTCATGTAACCTAGAGGAGGTGAGTTTTTGCTTTGAGATAAGGTAAAGTTTAACCTGAATTCCAGTAAAGTTACTTAGCAAATATTCTTGTGAGACTTAGCAAATATTCTTTCACACTGAACACATATGTGAACCTCATCTATTATAAAAGGTACAATAATCATAAATGACAACATATAACAATTCTTCAGCTTCATTTATATACAGAAAGTAGATGATATGTTTTTACTCCTACTCTAGAAAAATGTAGAATGTGTTTCCAAAACTTTGAATATGGTCTCTTATTATTTTTTATGAATTATGTAATGCTGTTTGCTATCAAAGAGTATTAGTTAGGTGTCTGGTCAAGAAACATTTGAATGTTTTCGTTTTTGCTTTCAGAACACTGGTACCTCCATGAGAACAAGCCCACAATACTTTTTAAATCATGAGTTATTTTGGAAAAAAACATCAGGGTGTTTTATTGGCAGCCAGATTACACTCTAAAGTTCAGTGTATTTACCAACCATCAGCTAATCATATGCAGCAAAGATTCCAGGTGAACTAAGCCTAAATTGACAACCATCCCAAATATGAGCTAATAAGTTTTAGAATGAGTTAATTAGTGACAGATAATTAGTTAATTTATTCACTATAGGCTGGATGCCAGGTTTCAATCACATGATGTGCAGAGGTTGTATGAAAAACAGCAGTCATCTTATAGACAGTGATTTATTTTTTCTTCATTAAAATTTTGTTGACTCTCTTAGTAAACTGTATTGAACTATAGAAAAATATTTATAGACATATATGCCTTTAATTGTGAAAATATTCTCCCACTACCTTATAAATTTGGTATGAATATTAGCACAATTATAAAAGCCAAATATATCAGTCCTGTCTCTAGGGTCAATGTAAAATTGCAAATAAGTGTCCCTTTAATGTATTTATATTGTAGAGTATGGGGTACTGAAAAATCTGAAGACCTGGCACCATCCACCTCCTGTGACACCAATTCTTTATGTTTAGTATGTGGGATCTGAAATGGGAATGAATCTGTTCTTAGAATCTAGTGAGAAATAATGCCCACATTTGTACAGTTCTGGGTTGGAGCTGCCAGCTGTCTCAATGTGCACTGTCTCTCCTGTTCTTTGGCCCTGTTGAGAATATGTCCAGGAAGTGTATTCCATCACCTAGGACATAAAAATGAGTGGTTCAGGCCTTTCATCTTGCTGATGTAAATGAATCTATAGCTCTCAATGTGAAATTTGGATACAATAAACTGAGATATGCCTGAGACTTCAGGTAAATAGTGAATATTAAGATGGTTTTCCAAAAGTGCATGTATGTATTAATAAATTCATAGTGTCAAATCATGATAATATATTGAATATAGAGTTTTTAGTTACAATTTGTTTAAGCTCTTATTTTCTTCTTCTTCTTCTCCTTCTCCTCCTCCTCCTCCTCCTCATTCTCCTTCTCCTCCTCCTCCTCCTCCTCCTCCTCCTCCTCCTCCTTTTTCATTTAAGGACAGGGTCTTACTGACTTTCTTAGTGCCTTACATTTTGCTGAAGGTAACATTGAACTCACAGTTCCCTTGCAACCACCTCCTGAGACACTTGGATTACAGGTGTATGTCACTGTGCCTAACTTTTGTTTTTCATTTTTAATTTGAATAGAAAAAAATTTAAAATTATACTTTTGAGTCTCTTTTTAGTGGTGAGAGGTATGGGGACATTGATGCCTAAGGAAATTGCTAATGAGTTTAAACCTCAAGCTGTTTTTCATAAGATCAGTGAACAGAAAAGTTAAATAAAAATTTAAACTAACTGTGATATCATTTCCATAAATAAAAATATATACATATGACAGGAGAGTTACAGGAGAGTTTGAAATAAACAAAGGACAGGAGAGTTTGAAGTAAACATGTTGTGATGAAGAAAGGTGCCTAAGCTAGAAAATGTGTGAAATAGATAAGGATACAAGGTAAACATGTTTTAAGGTATTTTAGCACAAAACAAGTGTGATAGTTTAAGATAAGCAAAGATGTAAGCAAGGTGTGATGTAATAGAGACGATCTGTTAAGATAGGATAAGAAATAGAAATTATGGAATAAACATGTTTTTGGTTTGAAGTGTTGTAAACAACTATAGTATTTAAAGGTCAGGAAGGCTGAGCTCTTTGGCCAGTTCAGACCCGCTATGTTGGTGGGTCAACATCGAGCAAACTGCATCCCGCCAGCCTCTGTTCCTGTGCCTCGTGTGATGTGATGCCCCTGGAGTGAATAAACTGAGCATTCGAAAAGGCATCTCGTGTGCAGCAGCTTCTTTCTTCAAGACACGGATCCTCGGCCGGGAGAGGTTACCTGGGGCAGGGGGCCACCGTGACCTCAGGACCACCCGGAAGCGGTCGGGGGACCTCGCCGCCGTCCCTTGCTCGTGTCAACATATTTATTCACAAATTGCTTTAACCTTATATACAGTGATAAATGTCAATGCACTTCTGTCTGGGTTAGGTCCTACTATTGGAAAGAAATTCTCCCTCAATGTAAATCAACCCAAGGAATTTAATGCAATTCACAGCCACTCAAAATAATAATAATAATAAGAAGGGTAGGGGGATTCTAGAATTGTGATGTACACCTGTAATATAAGTTACTTGAAAAAGCATCAAAGGAAAAATTTATACTGTCTCTCTCTCTCTCTCTCTCTCTCTCTCTCTATATATATATATATATATATATATATATATATATATATATATACGAAAGTAGTGAGGGTACACAAGTCTAATACACAGTCTTTTTTTCTTAAATTTTTTATTTGTTGATGTAGATGGATATAATATCATTATTAGTTTGTTTCTTTGTTTTTTTTTTTTTAATGTGGTGCTGAATGTTCAACCCAGTACCTCACACATACTAGAAAAGCACTCTACCAAAAGATTCTGACCCCTTTTTTCTTTGATTTTGAGGGCCTGCTATCCTCTCATGTTTTTAATTGCTGGACTCAGCAGTTTTAGATGTGCTTCTTTTCACATTTTGACACCATTGGCAGCAGATCCAAGATCTTAAATTAGATAGTCCTTAATACAAAGTTTCTCATTTTGATTACTTAGTTAAAGATTAGTTTCCAGGTATAGGTAGATGCAAACTATTATTGAATTAAATAGTTTTTTTTGAGTTTCTTTACAAAAGTCTTTTATTTTTCTTTTCTTAGGTCACTATGTTCTCAGGTTAGAGTATTAACAGGAGATGCTTTCAGTTCATGGGAAATATAATTTTTTTTTTAAATAACAAAGAAGAATTTGTTGAATGATTACTAATGATTTTAATGGAGGAAAAAATGATTTGTTGAGACACATAAGGAAAATTGACAATATTAAAATCATATTTAATGCCAAGGCCAATGTCTCGGCTTGGCACCAGAATCACGAGGCACTCACAGCTTTGTAGGTTCAAACAGCAATTCTTTATTCCCGCTCTCACACCGCCTCCCACAGGTTCAGGGGCAATCGCGTTCTTCTGTCTCCCGCACAAACCACCTACTCCACGAGGCTCTCTCCCAATCCCATTTTAATCTCACGAGAACTCAATGGGAACAAGCAGCAGGAACACCCTAATCCCAGCAATAATCTTCAACTTCCAACTTCCCTAAAACCCATTATCTTAAACTGGCAACGCCTTAAACTCAAGGAGCCGGTTACTTCCTCAAACCTGATCAGCTCTAAACCCGAATCCGCCTTGGTCCTTGAGTAAGGTCACCTTATTAAAGCATGCATGCAATGTTCCATCAAATGTCCTCTAAGCAGCATGGGGTACGCTTGGCAAGGAAATTTCGATGCGTCATTCCTACTTGGTAATGGCCCTCAGCATCTCCCCCCTTCTGATTAATTAAACAACAAGCAATGCGGCTTAGGACCGTGCCTGGTAGGTTGTCCAATTCAACATATGGTTTTTACCCGTCATCGGATGAACTGACCTCTAGGCGTCAGTCCCCTGTCTTAGGTTGAATCCACTGCAATCAGATCAACCCGTTGCTGACTACCGGTCCAGCATTCAGCCATGCTTGTGGATAGGCCTAAGCACCAGTGGGGGGGGTGAGGTTCTTGCCTCACCTCTGTTGGCCCCCAAATTTAACCTTGGTGCCAGTGGGGGGGTGAGGTTCTTGCCTCACCTCTGTTGGCCCCCAAATTTTAGACCATCACTAGTAGAAGGGAGGAAGATACAGAAATGCCACGACACCAAGCCAATTGACGGCTCCTTTGGAAAAATTGCATCACTGGTGACACCATCAGCAAAGATGTCAGCATTACCACAATTAACATGGGGTGCGCTGGCAAGGAAATTGCATCACTGGTGACACCATCAGCAAAAATATGCCAGCAGTACCACAATTCGCTGCACCAGACGATAGTTCACAATGCATGCAACTGATATATAGTCCAGGCAAGTTCTGCAGGCAGTTCAAATCGGAGGAGTCTATCAATATGTCCATTTCCTCCCAAAGTAAATCAAGTCCTTGATTGAGCATTACTTGTTGAGTTATATTCATTGATGCATCAGTTTATACAGTTTACTGTGGTAGCTATCATAGAAGCTGTAGTTTGGTTTTCTTTGTCTTCACCGGCACTGGGATGGAGATGGGAATTCTGGCAATGATGTTAAAGAGACATTATCCTGAACAGAATTATTAAATATGATGAAAAGGAAAAGTGAAAGTAAACAGATCTGTTAATCACCTTTAAAAACAATAGTAAGCAAACAGATCTGTTAATCACCTTTGAAAGCAATCATTAACAGCTGTTAACTAATTTAAATTAAACCACTTAAATCACGTGAATAAAAAAAAAATTCGGATCCATTTTTTCATGAGCGCTCCTCATATAAAAATATGGACATACACACATACTGACATGCAACACAAAACAGGGCACACATAACATACAACATATAAGACAATAATAACGGCCTTGTAGCTTTACCTAGGTAAAATCTCCATTGCAATGTTTAAAAACTCCACAGTCAAAAAATAAAACACAGTCAAAAAACAAAACTGATCAGAAAAACATTAACCTAGGTTTGTATGAGCTCAAAAAATAAAATAGAACTTTACCATGTGGGAAAAATGCAATAATAAAATAGATATTGAAAAGAGGCACCGTGGTTAATCACTGTCGCAGATGTAAGAATAGCCAAGCTGGAGCTCTGGATATCAGCTGTTATGGATTTCAGTCAAATCATCTTCTTTTTCTGTAGAAATTGTTTTGGTTAACCTCTCTGGAATCCAAATCGGCTGCTGTTCTCCCTGTGGGAACACACAAACGGAACCCCGACTCCAGACAATAACTGGGTCGGGACCTTTCCATTGTCCTGTTAGAATATCTTTCCAAAGTACCTTAGGCTTATGTACATTTTTCGGATACATATGTCTTTCCGCAGCACTAAGTCCTGATGAATCCAAATTTAGAAAGTTTAGAGTAAAAAGGGTTATTTTAAGTTTATCTTTGGGGGATATATACCCCTTTCCAATTCCCTCTTTTTGCTTTAATAGGTACGTTTTAATAGTTTGATGAGCTCTTTCAACTATGCCTTGTCCCTGTGGATTGTATGGGATTCCTGTTATATGAGTAATACCAAATGATGAGCAAAATTGTTTAAAAGATTTAGACGTATAACCAGGACCGTTATCAGTTTTTAGCTGTTTAGGAACACCCACAGTGGCAAAATTTTGTAAGCAATGAGCTATAACATCTTTAGTTTTTTCTCCGGCATGAAGGGAGCCCATCAAAAATCCGGAAGAAGTATCAACTGTAACATGTAAATATTTTAATTTTCCAAATTTTGGCAAGTGTGTGACGTCCATCTGCCAAATATGGTTAGGTATCAGTCCTCTAGGATTGACTCCAAGATTAACTTGTGGTAAAAAGGTCACACAATTTTGACATTGTTTTATTATATGCCTGGCTTGTTCCTTAGTTATTTTAAAACGCTTCTGTAAAGTATTAGCGTTAACATGAAACCTTTTATGAAAATTTGTAGCTTCTTCTACAGTAGAAAAAATATGTATATCATGTGTAGTTTTATCTGCTAAATCATTGCCCAAACTAAGGGCTCCAGGCAATCCTGTATGTGCCCTGATATGTCCTATAAAGAATGGATCTTTTCTATCCCAGATTAGACTTTGTATAGTGGAAAACAAAGAGAAAACAGTAGAGGAAGGGGAAATCCTACCAGCATCTTCAAGGGATATTATAGCATTAACTACATACTGGCTATCAGAGAATAAATTAAATACAGAATCTTTGAACATCACAAAAGCTTGTAGAACTGCATTAAGCTCTACCTTTTGAGCTGACTGTTTGGGAACTAAAAATGTAAAAGTTTGATCAGGGGTAACTACTGCAGCTGTACCATTATTAGACCCATCAGTGAATATATTTGGAGCATTCACGATAGGTGTTTTTCTTGTCATTTTAGGAAAAACTACAGGATGCTTAGACCAAAAAGACAACAAAGGATTAGATGGTAAATGATTATCAAATGAAACATTCGATTTACACATGATTATTGCCCAAGTATTTAATTCATTAGCTAACTCATCAATTTGCTCCATAGTATATGGAGTAATAATTTTATTGGGAGAAATTCCAAACACTGCCTTTGCTGCTCTTATACCTTTGAGTATTAATTGTCCTACAGCCTCAGGATACCTAGTAAGAATAGTGTTAGGAGAATAAGATAAATGTATCCACAATAATGGACCTTCCTGCCAAAATACTCCTGTAGGAATATTTCTTGTTGGTAGTACAATAAATAATAAAGGCAAACTTATATCAATTCTATCTAAATGCATATTTTCCATATATGTCTCAATAATTTTTAATGCCTTTCTAGCTTTAGGAGTTAACATTCGGGGTGAATTTGGATCTGATGGACCTTTTAGAATATCAAATAAAGGTCCCAACTCTCCTGTTGGTATGCCTAGATAAGGCCTTATCCAATTTATATCTCCCAACAACTTTTGAAAGTCATTAAGTGATTTGAGTTGATCTACTCGTATTTGAATTTTAGGTGGACGGACCATGGTTGAGGATAATAGAACTCCTAAATAATTAATTGGAAAATTTAATTGTACTTTGTCTATTCCTATCTCTAGATTATAATTTTTTAATAAGTTTGTAAGTGTGGCATAACATTCCAGCAATATGTTTTTATCTTTATGTGCCAATAATACATCATCCATATAGTGAAATATTTTTAGTTCAGGATTTTGATTTCTAAGTGGCTGGATTGCTTTATTAACATATATTTGACACATAGTTGGACTGTTAGCCATTCCTTGAGGGAGTACTTTCCATTCATATCTCTCATCAGGACCTTCATGATTTAATGCAGGGTTAGTAAATGCAAAACGTGGACTATCCTCGGAATGAATTGGAATCGAAAAAAAGCAATCTTTAATGTCTATAGCTAAAACATGCCACGTTTTTGGTAAAGCAGACAATTGAGGAATCCCTGATTGAGCAGGTCCCATAATGACCATTTCATTATTAATTGCTCTTAAATCTTGTAATAATCTCCATTTACCCGATTTCTTTTTGATAACAAAAATGGGAGTATTATGGGGAGATACGGAAGGTTGTAAATGTCCTTCCCCTAATTGTTGTTTGACCAGATCATGGGCTACTTGTATCTTTTCTTTAGTCAGGGGCCACTGAGGAACCCACACTGGTCTTTCTGATTTCCAAGTAATTTTGATTGTCTCAGTGGCCCTTTCTGAAAATCCAACCCATGTCTGTCTGTTCCTTGATCTATTTGAATTGGCGCTGCTATACCTTGTTCTTGTTTTCCTAATCTTTTTTCTTTCCTGATACCTTGTCTAGCCCTAGTAGTGGGCACATTAGGATTGATGTTATTTGTTAACATCAAACCTAGTTGATCTAGGACATCTCGTCCCCATAAATTAATAGGAAGGTGATCCAAAACATATGGCTGTATAGTTCCTTCACATCCTTCAGGATCCTTCCAATCTAATACCATAGCACTTCTATGGGGATTAGTCGCCACTCCTAGGCCTCGAAGCGTTTGAGTGGCTTGTTGTAATGGCCAATGTTTTGGCCATTCTTGAAGAGATATGATGCTAAGGTCAGCACCTGTGTCCAGCAGTCCATTAAAGTCATGACCCTGAATATTTAGTTTTAACATTGGGCGAGAATCTAAATTTAAAGACAACATAGCCCAATCTACACCTGTGGAGCCTAATCCCTTGGAACCTCTTTCTACATTAAGACTAGAGAACTTATAATGTAGGCTGGGTAGTATTAACAACTGTGCTATTCTATCTCCAGGTGAAATTACTGATATACCTCCTGGAGAACTAGCTATAATTTTTATTTCACCTACATAATCGGGATCAATTACCCCAGGACTTATCATAAGTCCTTTTAATGTAGATGAACTACGTCCCAACAATAAGCCTACTGTTCCTTGGGGAAGAGGTCCTTTTACTCCTGTAGGAATGATTTGAACTCCCATCTCTGGAGTTAATACTGCTCTGGCAGAGGCGCAGATGTCCAACCCTGTGCTCCCTCGGGTTTGTCTGATGAGGGATTTAATGGACAATGTGTCCTGGGCACCACCCTGATGGGGTTTCTGGGTTCCTCCACTGCCCCGTATATTTGTGGTTGTGGGCCCCGGAGCATTGGGCCCCCCGGTCCGTTTTTTGGCAATGAAGCCTGATGCCTTTCTCCACGATATCGTGGGTAAATACCTGATCCTTGTCCGTTTTTTGATAAGGGAGTACCTTCTATGGTGGTTTGAGAACGGCATTCATTAGCCCAATGTCTCCCTCTACGGCATCGTGGGCAAATACCCGGTATTCTATTCCTTTGATTTCTAGTTTTGTTAAACCCTCCTCTTATGGGGCAACTCCTTTTAAAATGTCCTGTTTGTTCACAATTATAGCATGTTTCTAGCCTGGCATCTAAAGCCTGTTGTACTGCAGCTGCCAAGACTTGCCCTTGTTCATTAACATCTCTACATAATTTAATATATGTGTTTAAATCTTCATGTCTCCATGGTCTAATAACCTCTCTGCAGCAACGATTTGCTTGGTCATAAGCCAGTTGTTTTATTAATGGCATTGCTTGTTCTGTGTCACCAAAAATTTTGGCAGCCGTTTGAATAAGCCTATCTACAAAGTCAGCGTAAGGTTCATTAGGTCTCTGTATTACCTTAGATAGCTGACCTTGTAAATCTCCATGTCCTTGTAAAGTCTTCCATGCCCTAACTGCGTCTGCAGCAATCTGTACATATACAGCAGGATCATATTCCATTTGTTGCCGCTGACCCTCATAAGGTCCCCTTCCTAATAACATTTCAAGACTTCTTTGAGGGTAACCGGCTGCTGCATTTCGCCTAGCTGTCTCCATGCAAAATTCCTCATTGGCAACCTTCCATAACAAATATTGTCCTCCATTTAGCACAGATTTACACATGCCTGCCCAATCTGCTGGCGTCATGTCCAAGTTAGTAATGGACTCCACCATGCTTACCGTGAAGGGGGCTTGAGGACCATAGGTTGTTACAGCCTCCTTTAACTGCTTCACTGTGTTAAATTCTAAAATACGGTGAATTCGCCGCCCTCCTGCCTGTTCAAATACAGGGCATGCTAATCTTTGAGGTCCTGTCTCAGGATCCCATCTATCAACTACGGGGTTTGAGGGCCACTCAGCTGTCTCCATCGGTGGGGCTGTTGGTTGAATTACACCCTCTGGTAAAACGGAGTTAGTGACAGCCTCTTGTTGTGGCCTTTTTTCTAATAACCCCTTTTCCTTTAAATTTTCTCCCTTTCTCTGACTAGCTCGAGAGACCTTCTCTTTTGCTTGACCTAAGATGTCTTCCTCCATGGTCTGAATCTCTAACAATTTACTTAACACTTTTTCGGCTTCTTTTTTAATAATTTCTAATCTTCTATAAAGATAACGCAACCCAATAAGATAACACAAAACAAAACCACAACTAAATGAAACAAAAACTGAATAAAAATTCACTGTATCAATTTTCTCTTTCTCGGGGCTAACAAACTTCAAACCTTGAGCCAACCAGTTTTCCCAGTTTGCCTGAGAAATTTCTAGGGATAGGCAGCTTGAAACAAAAACGAAATAAATCAAAACAAGAACACATTGTTTTTTGAAATGGTCACCCATTCTCTCGCCTTCCCTCAGGGGCGAGCGATTTTACTCACCTCCAAATTCAGACGTTCCGCGTACGGGCCACCAAAATGCCAAAGGCCAATGTCTCGGCTTGGCACCAGAATCACGAGGCACTCACAGCTTTGTAGGTTCAAACAGCAATTCTTTATTCCAGCTCTCACACCGCCTCCACACAGGTCCAGGGGCAAACACGTTCTCCTGTCTCCTGCACAAACCACCTACTCCACGAGGCTCTCTCCAAATCCCATTTTAATCTCACAAGAACTCAACGGGAACAAGCAGCAGGAACACCCTAATCCCAGCAATAATCTTCAACTTCCAACTTCCCTAAAACCCATTATCTTAAACTGGCAACGCCTTAAACTCAAGGAGCTGGTTACTTCCTCAAACCTGATCAGCTCTAAACCTGGATCCGCCTTGGTCCTTGAGCAAGGTCACCTTATTAAAGCATGCATGCAATGTTCCATCAAATGTCCTCTAAGCAGCATGGGGTACGCTTGGCAAGGAAATTTCGATGCGTCATTCCTACTTGGTAATGGCCCTCAGCAATGCGTACTTTGCTGGCCACAACATAATGTATTGATAGGTATAAAACAATGTTATAAACTGGAAAAATGTTTTTTTATAATTCATATGCAGTCTTATGAATAATACAGAGCTCTTTGTGAGCATTATGGCACTGTAGATAACAAATTTACCCTGTTCTCTGGCCTGCCATGCGAGTTGTAAAGCAGAATATATTGGTTCACCTTTGTGATAAGAAACAATTTTAGTATGTCAGTAGGTTCTAGCTAACATTTACTTCTGAGGTCTTAAAGAATAGTGTGCTCTAAATGGTTCTGGGAGTGTTTATACTGGCTCTGACTCTCCTGGGTAATGTTTCTGTGAGTGATATGATCAGATAACAAGTGGCACTATTTCTCAAGTATTGATATTGTGATAGCTCTTGTAGTTTTATTGCCTGGAGTAGCTGATTTTGTCTTAACTGGATCTGTAGTTCTTTGTGTGTATTTTTAACATGATTTTAAAAAGTGGTTTATAAACTTGTGTACATTTTCTAAGTGATATCACCCTTCTTTCTCAGTTATTTTTGCATGGATCAGGAATCAATAAGTCCTTATTGTTCTTGTTTTATCTTCTTGACAAAATACAGACATTCTTATAGGAAATGTTTCTCTTGAAACTGAAATAGCAATCAATTCATCACCACTTCATGTGTTCCAAATGGTAACAAGACATCTGCATTGGTAGCAAATCATAATTGATTATATAAATTTAATTTAGAGTAACATGTTTACATAAACTTTGTGAGAATAGCCAAGATTTCTGTGTTTATTAATTTCTCCTACAATAACAGTAAGGGTGGTGATTTTTGCATAGGAAGAAAAACTCTGATATTCAATCATTCTTTTGGCTGATAACATACAACTGAATTTTTAACATGTTGTAATTGTCTTACAGGATAACAAAAAAGAAATAAATTTACAAGCAGCACTTTATTGAAGATAATAGCTTTTCTACAAGGGGTGAAATATTTCATTTTGTTCTTATTTTCTTAAAACTGCATAGACTAATTCTGAGAAAGTACTTAAGCACTTTCTTTATTTATATACATTTTTGGATATTAATGGGTCTTTAATTTGTTTATATGCAGTGCTTAGATGAAACCCTGTGCCTCGAGCTGGGGATGTGGCTCAAGTGGTAGCACGCTCGCGTGGCATGCGTGAGGCCCGGGTTCGATCCTCAGCCACATATAAAGATGTTGTGTCCGTTGAAAACTAAAAAAATAAATAAATATTAAAATTCTCTGTCTCTCTCTTAAAAAAAAAAAAAGAAACCCTGTGCCTCAAACATGCTAAGCAAGTGTTCTACCATTGAGTAACAATCCCAGCTCCAGGCATAAGCACAGGACTTTCAGCTCTTTCTTGATGTGTAGAATTTCTCACCCATGCTTCTGCTGTCTTAATCTAAGTGTCCATACATTTACTTCACACTGATACAGTTATTTGATGCACATACACAATACCATTTACTGCAACAAACAGCATGGTGTATAACTTAAATTCATTTTAAGCATTCAAGCTAATTAGAGTCAGAATGCTATAAGAATAGGGCCTTTTAATCCACTGGTATATTAACCTATATAAGATGGGTGGGCTTTTTATACAAAAAATCCTGAAGTATTCCTGAAGAATATTTGGATTGAAACAGGTGAAAAATAATGGTTGAGGCCCACTGCTCTTTTGTGTTTCACTAATATTAATGCAGATACCATTAGGAGCAGCACACTAGCTGAGCTGACTAAAGATGGCCAATTTCAAAGAAAATCAGAATTTATATAATACAGGACCTTTTAGAGCACATCAGATTGACTCTTTTGGAAAGCAAATGTGTAAACCATGCAGCTCACAAAACATGACTTGGATCATCCACATTCCACATGGCTTTTGAGGCCTCTGTTTGGCAGAAAAAGACCCTCAACACTGGCTCCCACAAAATATATTACTGCAGTCCAATACTGGGATTAGAAAATTGTAGTAAACTATGGTGAAAGCAATTTTGAAGACAGATGCCTTCTGTTTTTTTCCAGAAAAAAGACAGTAAGGGAAAATATGAGTGAAAAAGTCATTTTTCATGAACTCCTCTTTGTTTTGCTTTGTGATCATACCCTATAGAAGAAAATAGAATTCTGACTGTGAGAGAAAATCTGGACCTCTAGTGATTGTTACAGAAGAATAGGAAATGTTGACACCAAGGGTATGCTATCAAATACTTAGCATAAGACTGCCTACTTATTTGAGAGAAGGCTGTGGGATAAATAGAAAATGCTGGTAAAATCTTTTCTTTTGGTTTCATGAAGCCTAGAGTTTTATTTAATGTTTGAGATCCATTGTGCTTTGAAATATAATCTTCTTAGCATCCCTGCCATAGGTTTATATGAAAGGTGATTTAGCGTACTGTGGTGGGCTAACATACATTGCTTCTTTTTATGGGAAACATTTTCTACTGAAAAAAAGTAAAACTGGCCAATACTCTTTAATAGGAAATTTTATTCATCATTGAGTGAAAACTTTCTTAAAATGCTTTTATTCAAACACATCTTTTTTTTGAGATATATATATATATATATATATATATATATATATATATATATATAGTAAAGAGAGAGAGTGAGAGGGACAGAGAGAGAGAGAATTTTAATATTTATTTATTTTTTCTTAGTTCTCGGCGAACACAACATCTTTGTTGGTATGTCGTGCTGAGGATCGAACCCAGGCCACACGCACGCTAGGCGAGCGCGCTACCACTTGAGCCACATCCGCAGCCCGAGATATATTTTTTAATATTTATTTTTTTTAGTTTTTGGCGGACACAACATCTTTATTTGTACATGGTGCTGATGATCAAACCCAGGGCTGTGCGCATGCCAGGCGAGCGCGCTACCGCTTGAGCCACATCCCCAGCCCCCTCAAACACACCTTTTATTTAAAATATAGAAATGACTGGCTTTACAAAGCCAGTTATGTAAAAAAATTCAGACACTTTAAAATAAAGTAAACAGATCACTCACATTATATTTTCTACAAAAACTTTTATTTACCATAATATTTAGAAAAATATAAAAGAATCAAATTATTTCACGTTCATAGAAAAGTTAACCTTAGATAAAACATATATACATTTATGCATAGTGTTCTAGAGTGTACATGCACATACATATTCTAAAATACATAAAAGATTTCATTGACTTGGAGAAAAATTCCAGGATGTATCTAGTATTGATATTACTTAATAAACTATCATGAATAAGTAATTACAAAATCTTGTCTAAACTTGTGAGAAATAGTTTCATATGTTATCTTTATCCCAAGAAAATAAGTTTCCAGAGATTTATCAGAGGATAAATAATCTGTCATCCCTCACAGTCTTATCATGCATTCACTACTTTTCTTATTTTTAGCATAGATGCTCTAGTACTTAAGACTTCTTTCTTCATTTGTATATTTAGTTTTCCACTTCTACCTATTTTGTTTTACTTTCTTAATCACTCTTTGTATTCTGTTTTTCTCTCTCTCAAAGAATAGATTTAAATGAGACAATATCTTATTTTTAAATAAATGTATATATTTTAGTTGCTTCAAGAGTATTTGCTTTTTTTATAATATCTTACAGTTATTCTTGAGTATTACAAACTCCACAATGGAATATATAAAACATTTTCAACATATATAAACATGCTTTTTTATTTTTGTATTTAAATATTTTATTTTCTCTGAATTTTCTCACTATCTTTTATAACATAATTTTTAGATTTTATTCTAAAAGACAGTAGAATGCATTGTAATTCATATTACACAAATGAAGTACAATTTTTCATATCTCTTGTACACACCAGAGTCACACCATTCATGTCTTCATACATTTACTTAGGATAATTACATCTATCTCATTCCATCACTTTTCTATCCCCATGCTCCCTTTCTTCCCCTTCCTCCCCACTGCCTTATCTATAGTTTGTCTATTCCTCCCATGCTTCTCTCTCCTTTCCATTACATATCAGAAATTTTATGTCAGAGAAAACATTCAGCATTTGGTTTGGGGGGATTGGCTTACTTCACTTAGCATAATATTCTTCAACTCCATCCATTTACCTGCATATGCCATGATTTCATTCTCTTTAATGATGCACAATATCCCATTTTGTATAAAAAGAGCATTTTCTTTATCAATTCATATACTGAAGGGCATCACAGCATACTTCAAGAATGCAGCTGCAACGATGTTTACAGTAGCACAATTTAAAAAAAATGATTTTAACTATCAGATTATAAATGCTTTTTCTAAAAATCTGATATAAAGGTATAAAAACTCTACATGGTTTCTATTGAACATTGTGGATATTGAAGGTGTTGAATATTTTCTTATATATTTATCATCAGAAATACTATTATTTCTACTAATAAAATATTTCTAAAATAAAAATATTAAATGGAGAAGCCAATAAAGTAATAGCCTTGCCTCATAATGTATTATGTATAAGACTTTGTGAATATTATAGTATTTTTTAGGTGAAAAACCTTAGCTAGATTTCATTTGAATCTTAGGTTATCTCACTTAGTAACTTTATAAACTATATCACTTAACTCTGGGAATCTCAGTTTGATTATCTGTCAGTCATTAATAATTGCTCTCAGATTTTTCTGGAAAATTTGAACATGCCCAATATTTTTTTCTTTTTCAAAAAATATTTATTTTTTTATTTATTTTGTAAAGAGAGTTCTCTAAAGTAAAGTAGCCCTGAAAAAATCAAGTGCTAGGGCTGGGGAAGTGGCTCAAGCGGTAGTGTGCTCGCCTGGCATGCGTGCGGCCCGGGTTCGATCCTCAGCACCACATACAAACAAAGATGTTGTGTCTGCCGAAAACTAAAAAATAAATATTAAAAAATTCTCTCTCTCTCTCTCTCTCTCTCTCTCTCTCTCTCTCTCTCTCACTCTCTTTAAAAATATCAAGTGCTCTATACAATGTAGACATGTAGTGGTCATAACTTTTGAGATCAGAACTACGTGAAGCTTGGTTTGTATACTCCTTCAATTCAAGTATTGTAAACAAGGGATAAGACAATGTTTTTATACCATGAAGAAGACATCATAGCAGGACAGGTAGACACTGCAGTCACTTATCTCCATGAAGTCCCAATATCACATCCACTTATCACATCCACCACATTTGCAAAAAGACATCTCATTACATCAAAACTGGTATATGAGATGTAACCTCACTAAAAGTCTCACCAAGCACAAAAATTTGAACACCATACATGGGAGGGAAAAAGCCAGGACCAGATAAAACAGAAACTGCTGGCATTAAGACCTATAACTACCTGGTGATGTAAGTGAACTCAAAGAAAAATCAAAGCATAAGTATTGGGGTTTAGAGATAAGTTTGTAAAAGGCTTAAGTGTTCTAAGGCAAGGAAGCAATGTAAACCATAATTGTAACTATGCAGTTATAAATCACAATTTTAATCAAAAGGACAGAAAAACAGGCAGAAGTACTGGATTAAAGAACAGGATAGAGTTTTTAACTCATAATAGAAGACTTGACAATCCTTACCAAAGGGGCGAAGATGTCCAGAAATTTTCCTTTATGAAGATAATTTTTGGAAAGAATGAGTTTTTCATTTCTGAACAAAATTTTGGCAGAAAGTATAGAATCAGAGAAGGAATAGCAAAAGCACAAAAGTCACAGAAGTAAGCTAGAGTCTAGTAAGATGTTCAGTTATAGGTTTGGGGATATAACTCAGTTGGTAGAGTGCTGGCCTCACATGAACAAGGCCCTGGGTTTAATCCCCAGTACCACCAAAAAAAGTTCAGTTACAAATTTTTATTGTGTTTATCATGATGTCATTTAGAATTATTATTAGTATTATTATTTAAATCAGGAATTGAACCCACAGGTACTTAACTACTGAGCCAAACCCCAGCTCTTTCTTTTCTTTTCTTTTCTTTTTCTTTTTTTTTTTTTTTGAGACTGAATCTTGCAGAATTTCTGAGACTGGCTTTGAGCTTGCAATTCTCATGCCTTAGTCTCTAGAGCCAACCAAGATTACAAGCATTCGCCACCATGCCCAGCTTGAAATTTTTTTTAAGTTATTTTATTTTTATATATCAGGACTTCATCTGACAATGATTGTATTTTCTTTTGCTAATGTTTTGAATAGAATCTGTACCTTATACCACAAATAACCTAAAAACTCACTATTTATATAAATATGATATCATCTTGGTGTGAGTGGAATGATTCTACAGTTCTTGAAGTGACTCCGTAAGTATGATCAAGCATAATGTCAAATCTTTGATATTGTTCCATAAGAAATTTGGAAAAAAATGTGTGACATTAAATGTATATTCTAATAAAATTAAAAAGCATTGAAAAATATGTCCCAGATACTTGTGCTTTAATCCATTAGGAGTAATGTTTCAGACTGTATAGTTGAGAAAATAAATATTGTTTAGAACCCCACATCTCAGTGATTTATTTAATCAATGTTTATTTCTCACTCTAAAAGGTCTAAAGTGAAAAAAATCTAATGGTCAGGCAGGTCTACTGGGTGGCTTACATCTGAGATAGTTCTCAGAACTCTGGGGTTCCTGCATTTCATGGATTTTATGTATCATTTTTCCTCTACAATTTGTTAGTATCATAAGAGTACTTGTTTCCATAAAAAATATCCACCTTAGTCTCCCAGACTTTAGAAATCTTCACTTTGTGATGGTGTGCTGTGGGCTAGGCATTAGCTTTCGGAATCAGTTTCAGCCTTCAGCACACTTGTTTATGCTACTTGCCATCTTGAAGGATTTTTCCAGCATAAAGTATGCTTAGACAGCTATTTTGTGTATGGAGAAAAACTTGAATTTTTATTTAACTTGCCTCTTGGCTGACTCATGTCTCTTAACCAGTGATGAATTTCTATTAATAATTTTACATGAATAATAAATGAAAAGGCATATTTAATAGGAGAAAATTATAAGTAAAAATAGAATGAGCCATTATGCCTTCATTAAGATTGCCAAATGAGAAAGAAAATCAATGTATTTTAAATATTTGTAATTTAAAATTTTTGTACTTAAAATATTATAGCAAACATGGTAACTTTAAAACTGTTTCTTTATCTTAATATATATGATTAAAACTTTATAACTTAAAGATTATTTTTTCAAACCTGAACTCAATGAATCACACTTCACCAGGTGCAAAACTCAAAAATGAAGGCAGAGAATTTGTATTTTAAGAACAAGATTAAAAAATAAAAAAAAATAGATGGCTATTATAAAACCTGGAAGATAATGTTGAAAGAATTCTTCAGAATGAAAACAGAAGATTGGACAAGGAGAATAAATTTTCCTAACATGATTCTAAAATGAGATAATTGAGATATGGAAAAGGGGAGATAGAACATGAAAAAATAAAATTCTCTACTGCTGAGTGGGAATGTGAATCTTCAAAGAGTTTAAAGTCTTTCCACAAAGTAAAAAGTGATCATGACTAAAGGTGCCAAACCCACAGTTGTCCCTGAGTTACCACCAGTCTCCCTGTCTAAAGACACAGGAGAAGTTGTTTCAAGTTTTTTGAGATAAGGTTTAAAACTAAACATCCAAGCCAGTCAACTTTTCTTTAAACTAGGAGCTAAACATAAAGACCATGGTGTCTACACAGACTTTATATCCTTTGATATTACTGGGTCTGTGTTTTAAACAATTTCATCTGTTCCTTTATGAGTTTTTAAAAATGACTGTATTTTGTAATGGAGTCCTTTATAAATTACCTGATGAATGTTGAATAAGAAAACGTTATCTACCATAGCTAGAATATCAATTAGGACATGGTGAAAGGCATTAAAATTAATTAATCTAGAGAACTAGAAGTAAAAGTGTCCCAGAAATGAATGTAAATTTGCTAGTTTACATTTAACTTCTGGATTCTTACCATGTATCCATTAAAATATAAGATTTGAAGAAATATATTTTTTAAAACAGTATGTACTAATCCTTTGCCTTGGCTAAGGGAAGTCAGACCTCTTAAGACCACCTGCATTCCTCCTTGATATAGCACTAAATGCTGTGTGATCCTGCACTGGCTTTGGCCTTGTTTTTCAGTTCCTACTGTTCTGTAGCACTTTTTTTTTTCTGACATTATTTAAATAGTGCTCTCATTCTGGGTGGTTCTACACATTCTATATTATGAGACAAGCACAGGGTAATCATTAATTATTGAAGAAATACTAAGGCAAATTACTTCTAAAAATAGATAAAGAGAGCTAACTATTTTCTTTAACTGTTTTAAGACCTAAATATAATTACTCAAAAATTTGTTCTTCATTTTTTTTTAATGTCACAGTGGAAAGACGTGAGAGAGACACATGGACACAGGGGATTTATAAAATCTTCTGAGGTTAAACCTTGTTGTACACACCCAGTTCTCAAGTATTTGCTTTGAATTCTGATTTCTTTTCTCTAATATATTAAATTATTAAGATTTGGTAAATTAGAATGCTTGTTAGTTTTGACTTTACATCAAAATTGATTCTAGATATTATCTTGCCAAAAATTTATTTATTTCATGATCCTCAGATTTTTGAGGCTTACTTAATATTTTTATCATCTTTCTCTTATGCTTGCATTCCTCAGAGACAGAATTGCTATACTCTTTCATATGTATTTCTTAAGAGTAAAAACTTCAGAGTATTAGTTTGGGTATTAAAAGTATTTTAAATTAATCTCATGGTAAAACAACTCTAAATACTCCTTTCTATGTTTTTAGATTTTCAAATTGAGGTTTTCTTCAGAGCATAATTTACTGAATATTTGTGTTTTACAATAACAGACTCAGAAATTTCAGTCACTAAAAGCCATTTATTTACTGATATATGTAAAATTTGGCTTTTTAATTTTGTGCAGCTACAATAATATTTGATAATAATATTTGTGATGTTTTCATGAACAAAAGTATATTACAAAAATAGATGTATTTCACTATGCCTTAATAAAAATGGACATGTACATGTATCATTATTTAAATGTTTATTTTCACTTCTGGGTATATCTTATCAATATTATTATAAAATAAATCATATAACATTTATAAATTTATGTTTATTTGTTTGTACCATATTTATTTATTATGTTATTTTTATATACATATTGCTGGTTATTACATTCTTTTTTTAAAGAGAGAGAGAGAGAGAGAGAGAGAGAGAGAGAGAGAGAATTTTAATATTTATTTTTTAGTTTTTGATGGGCACAACATCTTTGTTTGTATGTGGTGCTGAGGATCAAACCTGGGCCAAATGCATGCCATACATGTGTGCTACCGCTTGAGCCACATCCCCAGCCCTGGGTTAATACATTCTTAAAAAGAAAATGCTATGTAAAAACCATAGCAATGGTATATTAATTTTAAAGTGCTTTTTAAACTACTCTTTTAATACATATTTTCTTTTATCTTTCTAAAACCTTCTAGAATGTGTAAATTTATAAATATACACATTGAGAAACAAGAGATCCTATGGCAATAAGTAATATATCAAAGTGACAAAACCTGATAAATTCAGTGCTAAAATTAACAGTTTTCTTGAATTGCAGGTCAATGATGTCTCTAATGCAGATAGTAAGCAAAACATTAAAATAACTAAATAACTATAATTGAAATGACTCAGCAAACTATATGACATGACCATATATGTCCTCAATTTTAATCAAATATATATTAGATTTATTTCATAATATATAGGTTAATTTATTCATTTATGATCATTATCTCTTCTTTGAGAAATGACCTCTAGTAAACATCCTCATTTGGCCTCAGAATGTGTGTACAGTAAGAAAAATAAATCTCAAGAGTTCTCTCTATTTTATTCATAATATATTTTTCACATATCCCCAAGGCCTTTCATATACTGTTCAGTCACACACAGCAAGCAATATGAAAGTTCATGAAGTTTTGCAGTATAACATTGTTATCCTTCCAAGCTGTTTCTAAGAATTCTGTGTGCTTTATTGAAAACATGAAGAAAAATGAATATGTCTTTTTAAACCCAGAACTTGAAATGACACTGGACTCAAGAGGTCAAGTTTATGAAGACAGGAGTTATGTGTTATGGCTGCTGTTTATCTGCAGAAGAGCTGTCAAGGTGAAAGGGGTTGTGTGAGAATGACCTTAGGCCTGAGCCTAATCAACTCCTGGAATGCCAGATTCATGGGACCCCAATAGACCTCCAGGAGCTTAATCTAATGCAATCACATGAGAGTGTTTATTGTAAGCTCAAGCCTGGACTCACAACCATTTCAGATGCAGTGGTCCCAGAGAGTGAGTCTTGACCCTTAGTTCAGTGAGGATTGATAGATTTTGGGGGATACTGTATGCATAACAATATCACACAGCCAATCATTTCACATCACAGAAAAGTCAAACAACAACTCTTAACATTGATTAGCACATTCATTGGCAGGAACAAGTTGGGTAAATGTGATTGGTTAGTTCAAGTTTTGGATACATTTGAACTGATTGGTTTAGGCCATGAGGGGTTGCAAGAGTGTATATGATAAACTTGTCTAATCATGTTATCAATCAACAAAACTACTTGGAAGGTCACCTGGTGTTTCAGGTATTTTCTGTCTCATGCTTTTTGTGGTAGCTAGGGTGTTGCTATGGGTCCTAACCTAGTGTAACTGAGTCAGGATCACTTAGCATGGAAGATCTCTCCAGTTATTTATAGACAAACAACTCAGCAGGGTGGGTATGTGCCTAGGAGCACTCTGGGTTTTTCCATTGACAAGGGTAACTCCCCCCTTTGGAGAGGCTTTGCTCTAAGATAGAGGCTAGTTTCTCAAAAATGGAGTCACATCAGTTTCTCACTTCATTTAAAAAACTCCATTTTGAAATCTGAGGTCATTATTAGAGATCATTTATCACCAGGTACACCCACAAAGCCCTCTAATATGGCCTCAGACAAATTACTTCCCCTCACCCTGATAAACTGAATAAAGCCTCTAGCAGGCTTTCCTTTCCTGATAAGAGTCAAAGGTGAGAATATCAGGATGGAGACCACCAGACCAGATATTTCTGACCTCAGGGTAAATGACATTCTTTATTTCTCCCCTTGACTGCATATGTCACAAATTTTCTCCCTGAAAACATGTTGTTATTATTTTTATTTATTTATTTATTTATTTTTTTAAATCTTTTTTTTTTTATAAAGAGAGAGTGAGAGAGGGGAGAGAGAGAGAGAGAGAGAGAGAGAGAGAGAGAGAGAGAGAGAGAGGGAATTTTTAATATTTATTTTTTAGTTTTTTAGTTCTCGGTGGACACAACATCTTTGTTGGTATGTGGTGCTGGGGATCGAACCCGGGCCGCACGCATGCCAGGCGAGCGCGCTACCGCTTGAGCCACATCCCCAGCCCACATGTTGTTATTATTTTTAAATTATCAAATTAAAGAATTCTTATCACTAAAGATTATTTTTATCTTCAATTCTAAATATTAACTTTATTTTTGGCATTATCTCTGTCCCTTGACTATTATTGTTACTGCTGTTTACTGGTAATGAGGCCTTGCCTTCCCAATGCTGAAATATAACACCAGAGAAGCACATCAAGGCAAGTTTAGAATGGAAAGTTGAAACTTTATTAAAGAACAGCAGAAAAGAATTCTCCCTGGAGGAAGAGGGGGACCCAATGAAGTGGTACTCCCTTTCTCCACAGAAAAATTCTGTTCACCATGGCTGATTTGGGGACTGTCAGCCAAAAAGTCTCTGCAAAAGAGTTAAATGTAGCTAATGGTAGAGCACCACTGGTTTAAATCAATCGACACCCCCCCCCCCAAAAAAAGCAAAACTAAATAATAACAACAAAAACTTCTCTCTAACTTCTACTGTCAAAGGAGTACTTGATACTCGGTATTTGTTGATCTTTCTGGCCCCTCCTATGTATGCTAAATCTGTGTTTTGCCCTACTTTGTTTATATCTAATGAGTCTCATAAGCTACTTGCTTTTATGTTTAACTTCATCTCTCCTCTTAATTGTGTCTCTTATTTTCTACTGCAGAATTGAATAATTTTAAATAATATGGCAAACACACATTACAAGAGATTATCATAGAATTAAGAGAGTTTGAAAAAAAATGTTTGTTTTAGAAATGATGATGGAAGCTACTATGTAAAATTCATTTAGCTTATCTATCTTTGGAAATAGCCAAGGGGAAAACTTTCTTTGTTGGTGGTTTGTTTTTTCTAAGGATTTTACCTCTGAAAGAGAGGGCTTGGAGCAAAGCAGATGTGGTAGAATTAAATTCTAAGTGGGTTTGTGCAAATGAAAAATTGGACCCAGGGTAAGTCCATTGATTTCTATTCTACCATCAGTGCGACAGGAACTGTGACCATCAGATGAGATGCTAGAAGTCAAGCGAGGGAGGAGGCAGGAAACCAAATGGACTTTCCAGAATTCCAGCTTCTACAACCACAAGAATATTCTTGGTGGAGTTCTGACAGGCAGCTCAGTATCAAGACCTATGGTTCCTTAACGGAGGCCAATACCTGCCATAGAAGACGTTCCACCAGGGGGAGCGGATTTACCTAAATCAGTGAGCCATTTCATTTTGTAAATCATTGCTGGTAATTCACCTGTTTTTCTTGAAACTCAGCCACCTCTGAGAATTCTGTATTGAATGAATAAAATGAAAGAAAGAAAGAAAGAAAGAAAGAAAGAAAGAAAGAAAGAAAGAAAGAAAGAAAGAAAGAAAGAAAGAATGGAAGTAAGGAAGGAAGGAAGGAAGGAAGGAAGGAAGAAATAACTGTTTCTCTTGGATCAAAAGAAGACAGTAAGAATGAAAAGCAGTTACCAGAAGTTTTGCTAATGTAGAGTCTTACAGGTGGGTCTTCATTGTGGGATTCAAATGGGCTGTTTATGAGTATGCACATGTTTCAGTCTCACCCTAGACCTAGTCTGTTGAATTGATTCTGCCCTGCAAACAACCTGCAAAAGGTGTTCTGCACACTGACATTCCATCACAGAGCTAAGGAATTATTTTAATAGCACAAAGAGAGAGAAGTTTTGTTTGCATTCGTACAAAATTAAAGCCCATTTTTGCAAATTTGACCTTTTACCATTAGAACCATGAATGGGTGCAACTGAAGTGCAACAAATATTTCCCCATCATTATTTTTAAAAATGGGTTTCTCCAGGGGTGGTGGCACAGGCCTGTGATCCCAGCAACTTGGGAGGCTGTGGCAGGAAGGTCACAAGTTGGAGTCCAGCCTCAGCAACCAAACAAGGCTATAAGAAATTTAATGAGACCCTGTTTCAAAAATACAAAATTATAAAAAGCTCTGGGGATGTGGCTCAGTAGTAAAGTGCCCCTGGGTTAAATCCATGGTACCAAAAAAAAAAAAATAGAAATTAAAAAAAAAAGAATAAGTTAGCTGTCATCACCTGATTGTGCCATAGAATACTAGAGTTTATTCCTCCCATCCAACTGTAATTTTGTACCCATTAACCAACTTGTTTCCCACTCCCCCCCTTTTCATTTTATTTATGATGATGATGATGATGATGATGATGATGATGATGATGATGTGTGTGTGTGTGTGTGTGTGTGTGTGTTTACTGGGGATTGAACTCGGGGTGCTTTACAATGGAGCTACATCCCCAGCCCTTTTTATTATTTATTTTGGGACAAGATCTCACCAAGTTGCAGAAAAATCTCCCTAAATTGCTGAGGCTGGCTTTGAACTTGCCATCCTCTATCCTCTGCCTCCTGAGTCACAGATTACAGGCATGAGCCCACGTGCCCAGCTTGATTGCATATCTTAAAATCTAATGATTTTTAAAAGGCCTAAAGTGACATTTCCAGATTGAGAAATTTACCTAAATGACAGTTTTAAGCTAAGATTTCTTCCTATCTCTCGAGCTCCCATTAGCTCTCCTACTATTTGATTCCTTGTGAAGGCTGCTAAACTTTTTGTGCTTTGGAATCTTCATCTTGTGAAATGGGAAAAGTAACAGTACACATCTATTTTTGCTTTCAAGAAGTTTAACAGTAGCCACGAAAATTATGGTCCCTGATCTGCAATTCTTGATTTTACATCTTGTGCTGTAGCCACGAAGAGCACAATTCATCTCCATCAACGTCAGGAAATAGCTGGGAGAACATTTTTTCTTAAAGACAGTAATAAGAACCAGGACTCTTCCAATTACAGGTTTGTCTCAAAAAGTGAATTTGCATTTCTGCAACTTGCTAACCCAAGTGCCACCTGTTTCTGTGGCTTTTTAGCCACTGAAACAAGAAGTACCTGCGGGGCATTTCTGCAACTTGCTAACCCGAGTGCCACCTGTTTCTGTGGCTTTTTAGCCACTGAAACAAAAAGTACCTGCGGGGCAGAGTTTTCCAAACTTCCCTGCTCAGAAGACTCACCAAGAGTGTTTAAAACAAACAAACAAACAAACAACAACAAAAAAAAAACCCACACAATTCTAGATCTAGAATACAAATATAGATCCTCATCTGATTTAGTAGGTGTGGGAAAAGAGGCAGGCATCCGTGTTTTAATGAGAGTCCTCAGGAAAGCCTTATCTGTTGAGAATGTCGCTGGAGGACATTGCTGTCCCTTATAGTTACAAAAATCGATTTTCTTTGTGTTATGGTTTGGAGCCAAGGTGTTTCCCCAAAGCTCCTGTGTCAATGCAGGAATATTCAGAGGTGAAATGATTAGAATATGAGAGCTGTAACTAATCCTTACCTCCTAGTTTGAATGAAAGGACAGGATGGTAACTGGAGGCAGGTGGGGCCTGGCTGGAGAAGGAGGTCCCTGGGGGCATGTCCTGGAAGGTGCATCTCCCCCATAGCTCAACCCCCTTCCCTATCTCTGCTTTCTAGCTGCCTTGAGCAGAGCAGCTTCCCTATTCCATGCCCTTCTTTCATGATCTTCTGCCTTACCTTGGGCCCAGAGCAATGGGAAGTCAGCTGACCATGGACTGAACCTCTGAAATCTTGAGCCAAAATAAACTTTCTCTCTTGTCAGTTGTTTTTGTCAAGGTATTTTGGTCACAGCTACAAAAAGTTGGCTGAGGCAAACTGGTTTGAATGGGAAGGAGCAGGGTGTGTGTGTGGGGGTAGCTTTATTATTTGACCTTGACCTCTACCTGTCTGACCTTGTGTTTGCTCATGCTCAGTTGTTGAAGATGGGGATAAGCTGGCCTTGGGCAGGAGTGTGAGGAGGTTAAGCAGCTGTGGCTGATAATAGGCATTTAATAATCAAAGAGCATATGACTATAACAAGTGTTTCTTGAATGTTCATTAGAGATTTCTCAGAGACAATGCCTAAAAGGGGCTGTTCTGTTTCTTACTGGGCCAGCCAGCCTTGTCTGGGCACAGGCAACTTTCCAGAATGAAACCACATGTGCTGAAGGGAAGCGGGTGGGAGGAGTCCCTTCCACTGTGCTTCCCATCACCCTCCCTAGGTCAGCTTGCTACAGGAGATAAATGATGCCCTGGTGGTACACTCCATTCCAGAACTTGCCTTGAAATTTTCTCCTATTCTTTGATGTTAGATGATTTTGCTGAAACCATTCAGGGAGCCAGACTCGCCTCCTGCATACTGTTGTCCCTGTGTCTTCTTTTGGCAGGTGGCAGAATGATCACCCAGAATGATCACTTCAGGGTGCCCTATTCAAGAGAATATTATCCTCATTCTTAAGGAGTGCTTTGCTTCCTCTCCATTGGAAGCCGACTACTCTCATTGCCTGCAGGGACCTGAGTCTAAGGCTCTTCTCCAGGCTTTACCAGCTAGCATGAAACCTGAGCCCACGTTGCTCTCTCCAAGAACAGGCCATAGGGAGAGAAAGAAGAAGCGATCCTGGGCTCCTGTGGCAGGAGGAAGGCTTGGGTAATTGAATGTGGAACAGGCTGATCACCATGCAGATCCATTATTGTACTCACCTGGAAGACCAAAGTGGCCCTTGTCCTGTGCGCTGGCTCACGTCCATCCTGTCTAGGACCTGAGTGTTCCTGAGTTATCCATGTTGACATTCTTGGTCCTGGGGCTTGAACTTTATTAAGCACCTGTTTGGCTACATAATCTCATTCAGCACCTACCTTGTCTCACTAAACTCTCCTATGAGCCTTATTCGGCAGGTGTATGTACCATATCATAAGCATTTTGTGAAGAAGCAGGTATCAAGACCTGTGTTCAAATTTCAGCTTCTCTGCTTACTAAAGCTGTGTGACTTTGGATAAATGACATAACCTTTCTGAGTTTCAGTTTTTTATTGTATTTTTGGCAGTACTGGGGATTGAACCCTGTGAAGCCAGATTTAAAGCGAGGTAGTTAGTGTAGCTAGGTAATTCAGGTCTGCTATCCAGTCTAATAGAGAAAAAAGGAGTCAGTCTAATAAAGAAAATGGAGTCTGATGTGAGTCCAGGAAATCAGAAACTGCAAGTGGAAGATTGAAATGTTAATGTCCCCAAGGCCTCCTGCCCCATCCTAAAGAACTGTTAATGAAGCAGCTCCCAGCAGATAGAGAGGTGCTAATCAGTTCACCCCAGGCCCTTCCTGCCCCATCACCCCCCCCCAGCTGCATGGGCCCAACTGTTTCCCACCTTTGGCCTTCCCTCTGGCATCCCCCATCCCAAGTAAGATAAAGACAGGAATGTAGAAGGACAAAAAAAACCTTAAATATAAATGGGAAGGACTTCCTCATACCATGGAGAAGGGTCCCCTTCTTTCTCTGGGGAGAAATCAGTTTCTACTCTCCACTTGCCTGGGTGTTCTTCTCTGATGTTGCAGAAACAAGGACTCATCAAAGTAACCATCATCTGAATTGCTCTACCACTGAGCTACATCCTCACCATTTTTTATTTTTTATTTTGAGATGGGGTCTTGGCCAGTAGCCCGCATTGGCCTCAAACATGCAATTCTTCTGTATTGGCCCCCTGATTAGCTGGGATTATGGGTGTGTACCACCATGGCTGGCTTCAGATTCCTATCTTTAAAACATGGGTACAAACACTTGCCTCTGAGAATTCATATGGGGCTTAAACATCTTCATCCTGGGGGCTTGCTAGACTCAGTGGGGCATTGTTATGCTCGAATTCAGGACCCCCAAAAAACCACCAGAAACCAAAATCGTTGTAAAAAAGAAAGAGGTGTTTATTGTGAGCTAGCTCAGTCATCCGTGCACACACAGCAACTGGTGATGCTGATAGGCCCTGAGCCCAGTGTTTGCAGCAGTTTTATACATTCTTTTGAGAAGGCAGGGACCCCCAAATACATCATAGCATCCCTTAGCAAATCATCACACACCGAGGAAAAATCAAATAACAACTCTAAAACATGATTAGCAAATTCACTGGCAGGAATAAGTTGGGTAGGGGTGATTGGTTATTACAAAAGGGGTATTAATTTGAACTGATTGGTTTAAGCCAAGAAGGGTGTTCATGCTGAACTACATGTTTTCCCAACATGTTATCAACCACCATAAACTATTGGGAGGGTCATATGGCATCCTAGGTATTTCCCTGTCTCATGCTGATTGGTGGCTGCTAGTGGGTTACTATGGATCCCCACCTAGCCTGACTGAGTCAGATACCTGGCACAGCAGATCTCTCCAATTATTTGTGAATAAACAACTTAGCAGGTTGGGAATGTGCCTAGGAGTGCTCTGAGGGTCTTTCCAAGGACAAAGGTCATGTCCCTTCCTTGGACAGGCTTTGCTCTGAGGTAGAGGCTGGTTTTTTAGCATACTGTTTATATTCCTGAAAGTGGTAACTGCCATTTTCCCGGTATGCTACCTGGCATGTAGTAGGTACTCAATAAGAACTTCTTCAGAGAGAGAGTACACTAAAGAGTGGCAGTTCATCAGTTGATCAATAAGAATAAACTGTCTCCTTGAAGCATAACCCTGTCCTGGGAACTGTGGGGGTCCAGTTGAACAATGGTGAAAATTTGTGTTTATGTAGTGTTTTATAACTTACAAAGTACACTAATATTCTTTCTTTTAAAACTCCCATCAAACTCAAGACAAGAAGGGTATTCTTATTAGTGTCTCTGGAGTTATCCCAGGAGAGGTTAGGGAATGGCTGAGACCCTTAAGGGCTTCCCACAGACGGAGGAGAATCATTACAGAGCAGAGGTCAAGGGATCTAGCAATAAGGAGGCATTTGGTGACCTTCCAGAAGGTCCTTTAATGAGAGTGGTGGTGACAGATGCCAGGGCTTGGTCACTAAGGAAGGTGTGGGTGGGAGGAAATGAGCATCAACCTCTTGGCACCGAGGCAAGGCAGAACTGGGACAGGAGCAGATCCAGCGATGGCTTTTTCAAAATAAGGGTGACCTGTGCATGGTTAACCCTTGGAAATTATTTGTTCTGGCTGATTTGTGACAGCCCAAACTTGGAAAGGGATAAATCATGGCAGCTGAAGAATCACTTTGAAAAATGACTCTCCTTCACGAGAGAATTTTCCATAGAATCAAAGTGGCTGGTACACACAGAAAAATACACTCGGCCTCCATGTAAAGTAAGCATGACTTTGAGGAAGAATGAGAGGCCATTTTGCTGATAAGATTGACCAAGAGGAAATAGTGTGATAGGACAGACAGGTGGTGAGAAAATGGGCAGGAGGCCACTATCACCCATCCTGTCGGGAGTGGAAGTGTGTGCACTTTTGGGGAGAATACATTTTGAAAATGTCTGTTGCATTTGATATGCACATTGTCCACCTAGTAATTTTACTTTTGGAAAATTATCCGATGAGTATACTATATATCATCCTATAGATATATGTATATCTCTTAATATGGTGTGAGTATGGTTTGCCCCCTCTGAAACTATATTGAAATGTAATTCCCAATAAGGGGTATTGGGAGGGTGGAAACTTAATCCATCTATGGGGCCCTTTGAGAGATAGTTAGATTAAAGGAGATCATCAGGATAACGTCCCCATGATTAAATTCTGGTGTCCTAATAAGAAAACAGAGGGAGATCAGGACAAATACATAATGGGTGTGTGCTCTTTCTCTCACCATGTGATGCTCTAGGCCACCTTAAGACTCTGCCAAGCAAGAAGACCGTCCACAGATATTACCTTGAACCAACAGAATGGGTCAAAATAAGCCTCTTTTCTTTATGATTTACCAGTCTGTGGTATTTTGTTTTTAGCATCAGAAAATAGACTAATATGTTTTAATATATGTATAAAGATATATTCACTGGATGTTATTTACCAAGATGTTCATTGGAACATTAGTGTGTGTGTGTGTGTGTGTGTGTGCATGTGTGTGTGTGTGTGTGTGTGTGAGAGAGAGAGAGAGACAGAGAGAGAGAGAGAGAGAGAGAGACAGAGAGAGAGATCCAAGTTACACAGACCATAGATACTATGATGCATTCATTCAATTCTCAACACCTCATAAAATAAAAAGTTTTATCGAAAACTAAAAAATATTTTTAAAAATGGCTAGGAAATAAGAAAGGGTTAAAACTGATTATTTTGAAGGAATGAGAAGGGGTAGAAGTGACTTTAACCTCTCATATTATTTTATTCCTCTACTTCTGTAAATTTTAACATTTAAAATAATATACTGGCAGGGCATTGTGGTGCATGACTGTAATCCCAGCAACTTGGGAGGCCCCAGAATTGTGAGTTCAAAGCCAGCCTCAGCAAAAGTGAGGCCCTAAGCAACTCAGTGAGACCCTGTCTCTAAAAAAAAACATAAAATAGGTCTGGGGATGTGACTCAGTGGTCGAGTGTCCCTGAGTTCAATCCCTGCCAAAAAAAAATTGAAAAATACCATATAAAATCCCTTTAAATCTCTAGTTCTCCTGTAAAATTTTTAAAAAATTCATTTGAAATATTTTATTAGTCACTCCTTTTTCTGGAGCACATGTGCATTAAGGTACACCAGTGTGGTTAAATGACCCACCATCAATGGGTTTCTGTTAGTGTCTTCTTCTCTACTATTAGTATCTTCTTGGTTGTGGAAGCTGGCAAATTCCAGGAGGTTAAAGAGTACCACAAACTCTCATCAGAAACCTTCCTACAGCCTCCATCCCCATTAAAACAAGTTCTATTTTTACAAATGTTTGAAAAGTTGAGGATTTTGTCCTATTCTGCATTGGCAGATGGAGTGTCCCAAATCTAATCTATCATGATAATCACAGGATTTTTTTTAAGACAAACTCCGTTATTATCCCTCCTCTCTTTTGACCTAGTACATCTAGGCTGGGTTCCTGAAACTTTTATTTTTTCATGTTCTCAAGATGCCTCAATACAGAGCTAGATCTAGGAATTACAGCCTTGCTCTGCTTGAGAATTCTCTTCACTTGGAAATTACTTCGCAGTATCGCAGGTCATTCTCTCTACAATAGAAGTCCCTGTTTATTGGCTTAGCAACAGGAACATACCCACAGTTGCCAGAAGCCTATTGATAGGCAGAGGAATGTGCATGGAAGGACTATGTTTTTTAAGCTTTTCCAGTTGTTTCTTCTATAGAGAATACCCTAGCATGATTGCAGCCTTGATTTTGGCTGAACTCTGATTGAAGGAGGCAGCACTGATGAGACCCACTTAAAGCAGTCTTTACCACCCATCTGCTTGTCCCAGAGGTCCTGGGAGAACTGGACGCCCTTACTGAAACAACTTTGTCACCTACCTTTGTCAGAGTTTTCCTTGTGGTTCATTTCATGGAGATGGACAAAAATTTTGGAGGCAACTCAGCCTAGTCTTGAATGTAGATGCCTTTATTTCTTTTTTAATTTAAAATTATGTATTTATTCTAAGTTGTCATATATGACAGAAAAATGCATTTCAGTTCATAGTACACATATAGAGCACAATTTTTCATTTCTATGGTTGTACACAAAGTAGAGTCACACCATTCATGTTTTTTATACATGTACTTAGGGTAATGATTGTCCATCTCATTCCACCCTCTTTCCTACCCCTATGCCCCTACCTTCTTCTCTCTCCCCTTTTTCCTATCCAAAGTTCCTCCATTCCTCCCATTTTCCTGTCCTCCATTATAGATCAGCATCCACATATTAGAGAAAACATTTGGCTTTTGGTTTCTTGGGATTAGCTTATTCCATCCATTTACCTACAAATGCCATGATTTTGTTCTCTTTTATTGCTGAGTAATATTCCATTGTGTATATAGGCCACATTTTTTTATCCATTCATCTACCGAAGGGCATCTAGGTTGGTTCCACAGATTAGCTATTGTGAATTGTGCTGATATAAGTATTGATGTGGCTATGTCCCTGTAGCACTCTGATTTTAAGTCCTTTGGCTAACTAACCCCATGAGAAATCCTGAGTCAAAAATCACCTAGTTAAGCTCTTGAATCTGCCAAAAACTGAGAAGTGAGTTAGCTGGGTGAAATGGTGGTTCCATTTCATGTCAATGTAGATACCCTCTTGAATTTGGATACCTTTCTTCCCTCCTTCACACTCTGCCATTTGACCCATCATGCAGAGGTTTGTCCAAACTGATAAGAGAACTGTCTCACAAGACTTTTGTTGCTTTTCCTCTCCTGCTAGAGACTTTGTTTGCTTTTCTTTGGCTCACATTCATTTAAAACAAAACTGTTTTCCTACCAAAGAAAAGAGTATTTGCTGGCCCTTCCTGTCTCTCTATATTAATTGCTCACTGCCCCCCCCCCCGCTTTTGTACCCTTTCCTGTGACACTTCTAAAACCAAGGTGGTTCCCTGCAGGCTCCAAAGGTGCCTGCATGCTGTGCCTCTGCACCCCCTTGCCCTTCCAGTTTGGCAATCCCTGCCCTTCAAATCTAAAGCAAGCCTGTAGAGCAGGTTTCCCCAACCCTTGCTCCAGGTTAGGCCCTTGGTAAAAATCCAACTCCACATTCAGTAAATATCATTTTACTCTCCCAAATTTCCAGTTGTTTATATTTGCATAGATCACCTCTGAATGAATCCTAAAAGTCAACAATCGTTTAGGTGATTTAATGGCTAAGGGACTGGGTGGAAGGGAGATAATTCATGGTGCGTACAAAGTGTTTTGAACTTTCATACTCTATGTTTATTACCTATTCCAATAAATAGGATTCAGATTTAAAAACAACAACACAGGGCTGGAGTTGTGGCTCAGTGATACAGCGCTTGTCTGGCATGTGTGAGTCCCTGGGTTGGATCCACTGCATATAAATAAATAAAATAAATGATCCATTGACAGCACACACACACACACACACACACACACACACACACACACACACACCTGAGCTGTGGAAGAAAATTCCAATCTGTACTGTTCTCAGATTAACATCTTATAGGCAGATTTCTGAATCTGCCTCTTTTTAAGATCTTTATTTTTAATTTTACAAGTAATATGTAAATTCCCTCCATTGTAAATGCCAATGCAAATTAGTCTTTCTGCTACAAGACTCTTTTGACATAATAATCATGTAATTTCCATTCTGGTCTTAAATGTGTTTTAAGTAGGGTATATTAAAGGCATTTTTTTTTCCTGGCATATATCACAAACCTGGAGAGGGACAATTGTTTATAAAACGTAGACTTGAGGTACTTTTAAATTAGTAATGTTGGGTTTTACTGAAAAGGGTAATTAGGGTGGTCAACTGTCCCAGTTTTCCTAGTACTGGGAGGGAATGAGAGACGTTCAGTGCTAAAGCTGGAGAAGTCCCAGGCAATCAGGGATAAATTGGTTACCCCAAATTAAACAAGGTGCCTCGCCAATGAAAGTGACTATAGGCTCAAAGAGAGGGAGTTCGCTGTGAAAACCCACACTGGGTATTGATGCATGGTGACTGATTACCAGCTCTGGTTGCATAGTTCTTTCCTCATCTTTCTGGAAGCATTGTTCATCAACTCTATGACATTAAAAAAAAGACCTTCAATTCTACTTTAAAATTCAAAATGACATGAGTAGCATAGAGAAGGGATTTCTGTGACATTTGATGCTATTATGTTCTTAACTTGTAAAGGTAAAATTTCCAAGCTGATTCTAAGCCGCAGAGCCTGAGTTAAAGTGTAAAAGACCAGGCATCCTAAAGTTTCCAAAGTGCAGGGATTGGGTTAAAAAGTAAAAGACAATTGTTACAATCATACAAGTCTATTGTTACAATTCCTCTGCTATCCCCGGAACTTGTAATCCCTGTAAAGTTGTTAGAACAATGAGGGAACTGCCTAGTAAATGTCTCCATTGATTCCCTGGTTGATTAATAGCTAAGGGCTCTAGGTAGCATGGCACGTACGCATCTAGGCCCCAGAACCAATCAGTTTAAATGTGTACCCCACTTAGAAATGACCAATCATCTCTGCCCTAATTGTTCCCGCCAATGTATGCACTAATCCTGACTCAGGGTTGTTGTTCAATTTTCCCGCGCCTCATGATGATTTGTTCTGATGTATGCAAAGCCCCCCACCCTCTCCAAAAAGTGTACTTAAGCTCCACCTGACCTCCGCTCTGGGCTCTGGGCTGCTCTCCCTTCTTGAGTGAGCACAGAGTCCCAGCGCGCTGGAACAGGATCCTCAATAAACTTCCCCCCTGCGATTGCATGAAGTGAGTCTCTTGTGTGGTTTCTCCCCTCCGACGCTCCGCTGCACCCCAACAAACTGAAGTTGAGAGGTTTATCAAATTTAATGGTGCATGCAGAGTCAATCTTATTTTTTACTTTAGACCCCTTGAAAAAATACCATTTTGATATTTTTCCCCTTTTTTCTCTGAAATGGCTCAAGGTTTACTAAGAACCACTGAATAATGTTGGGATGTGAGGGTAGAAATAAGTAATTAAAAAGTAAATTAGCAGATGAAAATAATGAGTTTGGTAAGGACTTAATATGAAGAATACATATTATGTTTTCTTCAAAGAAGATATATCAGAGGCAAACAAGCATATGAAAAAGTGCCCACTGGTTTTTTTTAAAGAGAGAGAGAATTTTAATATTTATTTTTATTTTTTTAGTTTTCAGCAGACACAACATCTTTGTTTGTATATGGTGCTGAGGATCGAACCCGGGTTGTACGCATGCCAGCCGAGTGCACTACCGCTACCTCTTGAGCCACATCCCCAGCCAAAGTGTGTGTTTAATTATTAGTAAATGCAAGTTAAAACTACAAGCACATACCACACTATACACACAAGGGTGTCCATAAACCCTCCCAAAAAGGAGTGCTTGCCTTGCATGCACAAAGCCCTGAGGGCCTCAGTCTTGGGCTGGAGAGAAGAGAGGAGGAAGGACTTAAGGTGAAAATCGATGGGAGTGAGAAATTGAGAGGTGGCAGAGATGGGATTGTTCAGTGCATGGTTCTGGAAGGTAGTTCTCCATAGATTATTGGTGTATGTTTCATTGCATTGATTTGGCATTTTAGTACCTATTTAGTGAATAAAAATATAATTGAAGCCAGGCACAGTGGCATATGCCTGTCATTCTGGTGACTTGGGAGGCTGAGGCAGGAGGATCACAAGCTGGAGACCAGCCTCAGCAACTTATTGAGTCCCTAAGCAACTCAGTGAAACCTTATCTGTAAATAAAATATAAAAACGCGTGAGGATGGGGCTCAGTGGTAAAATGCCCCTGGGTTCAATCCATAGTATAAAAACAAACAGCATGGATTCAACAGTGTGTGTGAGTGTGCAGGGAGGTGTTTTTTAGAACCTTCTTTGAATTCATAAGAAGTCTTATCTAGAACCTGGTTTGTAGACTGTGTATCATGTTCCAAAATTAAAATTAAAATGGCAAATATGTGATCTCCACCTTCATAATGTAAAGCAGTAGAGGGAAACAGACAAACATCGCCTCAATAATGATGTCAATGATCGGAATAAAATAATTAGATTTAAAAGTCAGACTAGAGAGGACAAAGAAATCACATCAGAGTCAGCAACCCCCACAGCTGGACTGGATCTCAGGCGTGTCTTCACCCTCATGTGAGCTCGCTTATCTCTGGAATTTCTGTTTTTCCTCTGGGTGGGTTTTCTTCATGTGCAAAATAGTGCAATGTCATTTGCTTCTGACAAAGTCTCAACTCATTTATTAAGATTCTGAGTAGGTGCCAGGCATGGTGGTGTAAACCTTTAATACCTGCGGCTTTGGAGGATGAGGCAGGAGGATCTCAAGTATGAGACGAGCCTCAGCAACTTAGCAAGGCCCTAAGATACTTAGTGAGACCCTGTCTCTAAATAAAATGCAAAAAAATGGACTGGGGCTGAGGCTCAGTGATTTAGAGCCCCCGGTTTCAATCCCGGGTAGCAAACAAACACCCAGAAAAACTCTCCTTGGGGCCACCACCCCCTCAGCTCCTCAGCCAGGGAGCAGAACTCCGGGGCTCATCCTTCTGCGCTCACACCCGCAGAGCAAGCTGGAAGTACTGTTGCCAGGGAAGTCAACCCAGAGCCACAGCGGGAAGTGTGTGGGTGGAGCTCTACCGGCAGGTGCCATGAGCGCATGCCTGAGCCAATGGAGAGTGATGGTGTTCCAATATCCTCCAATGGGGCGCCAGCGGAGGCGGGCTCTTGCCAGCCTCCCTAGTAATGGCCGCTTGGTAATCCCTGGGGGGTTGCCGGTAGTGGCTTGTGGTTCCGCGTGGGTTGGGCTCCCGGCTGGCACCTTGAAGATCCAGGAGGTGGAGAGCACCAGGAAGATGCCGCGCATTGCCTCACACAGCCACGGGAAGGGGCTGGAGCTGGATGAGAGCGCCCTGGCCAAGCAGGCAGCTGTGCGGCTCCTGGGGCAGGAGAACCTGCGAGAGGGGCAGCGAGAGGAGCCGGGGGCTTGGGGGCATGGGACCGTCCTAGCGTTCCCCAGGACTCAGTGTCACTTTGGTGCCCTGGGTTGACCCAGGTGTGTTCCCCACAGAGCCATACTGCAGCCCTTTTTGTGTTTATTCTGAAACAGGTTCTTGCTGAGCTGCTGAGCCTGGCCTCCACCTTGCAGTCCTTCTGCCTCAGCCTCCAGGTGCCCTGGGATGACAGGCCTGTGCCACCGTGCCCTGACCAACCATCCTTTTTTCAATCAGGTCTACTTTTGTTAAGTGGCAACTATACCAAATCCCAGCATTATGGTTATTATTATTATTTTATTTTATTTTTTTCAGAAAAAATGACCCATCCATTGGCCACCTAGTTTAGTAATGACAGCTGGGGGTTTGCACTCCATAACCTCTAAGCTGCTGGATCATAGAGTCATGGCCCATGGTCTCCCTGAAGGCTGAGCAGCTACAGAAACCTGCAATTTACATGAACTTGTGACTATGGCCTCCGAGCCTCCTATTAACAGAAAAGACCAAAGAAAAGCCTCTGGTTTCTTGTCTATGTCTTTTTTTGGTGTGTGGGGGGTGCCAGGGATTGAACTTGGGGAGCCCTCTACCCCTGAGCCCCTCTCCAGCCCTATTTTGCATTTTATTTAGAAACAATGTTGCTCTGAGTTGCTCAGGGCCTCACTTTGGCTGAGGCTGGTTTTGAACTGATATCCTCCTGCCTCAGCCTCCTGAGTCCCTGGGATCATAGGTGTGGGCCACTCTGCCCACTCTGACTTTTCTCTCTCACCTCCACTGTTGGGGCATCCAGAGCAGTGCATGGAAGGTGCTGGCATCCAGGGTTGGTTGGACCAGTCTGTGAATTGTTTGAACCAGGGACTGCATTTTTTCCCTACTGAAACACAGTAATAGTGACCATTTCTTCCCTCTGTGCTGCAGGCAGGTGATGTCATAGAAGAGTTAATCGAAAGCAAGAAGATGGAACGAAGAGCCGTGCTATGGGCAGGACCTTTGGGAACTGGAAAAGTCTTTGTGTTCTCATTGATTTCTGCTGCCCACGAGGACTGTCCTCACGTAGAAGCCAAATGGAATGTGCATCTTAACTAGTCTTTGTTTTTCGACATGGGTCACATGTGTGTTTCAGAAAGAAATCTGATCCCAAACTCATGCTTCTTGAATGAAAATCATCCTGGCAAGAGGGGGAGGAAAGTCCTCTGAGGGCTCTGGTCGCTGGGATGGTTCTTGAACTCTTTCAAGTCTCCTTTGCTTGGGAAATGTATCTCTTTTTCTTTTTTTTTTCTTTTTTTCTTTTTTTTAACCAGTGATTGAACTTGGGGGCACTCAACCACTGAGCCACATTCATTTTTTGTATTTTATTTAGAGCCAAGGTCTCGCTAAAGTTGCTGAGGGCCTTGCTAAGTTGCTGAGGCAGGCCTCCAACTCGTGATCCTCCTGCCTCAGCCTCCTGAGGATTTTATGTTTGCATCACCATGCCCAGCTGAAAATCCATTTCTGTTGGTCCAGAGCCTCCTAAAAATTTTTGACAGGCTATGGCTGTGGCTCAGTGGTAGAGCACTTGCCTTGCACGTGGGAGACACTGGGTTCAATCCTCAACACCATATAAAAATAAAGAAGTGAAATAAAGGTATTGTGTCAAACTACAACTAAAAAATTAATATTAAAAATTTAAAACAAAGATATTATGTCCATGAACAATTAAAAAAATATTAAAAACATCTTCTGTGGCACATTATTGGAAGGGGAAAATGTGTCAGCCAGTATTTTTTCAAATGAAAAATTTGCCCACCACTATTTTGGCTACGAGCATAATTGACAAATAACGGAAACGTTCTTTTGATCTTCAAGGGGCTTCTAGTGTTTTCCGGGCAGAGAAACAGGAAGTCTCCTGATGGCACAAAATGCCTCAGTTGCTGACTGATTTTATTTATTTAATTATTTTTAAAGAAAGAGAGAGAGAGAATTTTAATTTTTTTTTTTTTTTTTTTTAGTTCTCGGTGGACACAACATCTCTGTATGTGGTGCTGAGGATTGAACCCGGGCTTCACGCATGCCATAGGAGTGCGCTACTGCATGGGCCACATCCCCAGCCCCTTCTGACTGATTTGAAATGCTGGAATTGGGCAGAGGGTTTGATAATTTCCCCGGAGTAGGGCTTTCCAGGGGACAAAAGAGGACACATGGTGCAGCTCCTTGGGATCTGCAAGGGGATGGACCAGATCCTCAGGCTTCCCAGAGCTCCTGGTCTGGGCATGGCTTGTTCTCTGGAAAGGCCTCTTGACATAAGAGAGTAGGAGCCTGCACTCCTGTATGTAAAGAAGTGGGCTCTTACCAGATGTGGTGGCCCCTGCCTGTTATCTCAGTGACTCTGGAGGCTGAGACAGGAGGATCAAATGTTGGAGGCCAGCCTCAGCAGTTTCACCAGGCTCTAAGTGAATTAATGTGACCCTGTTCAAAAATAAACACCCTAAAGTTATGGGCTGCATCTTGGTGATTGATCAGCTGGGAGGCCTGGGGCAGGCTCCTGACCTTTGATTGATCAGCTGGGAGGCCTGGGGCAGGCTTCTGACCTTTCAGAAGCAGAAACACAATCAACTGTGAAATCAAAGCTTGAATTCTAATTTTGAAATTATACATATGGAGTTGCCAGGGTGTGTTGTGTGGTGTCTGATGGTGGATGAAGAAGTCCTGTGTCTGGGGGAAGTTTTTTGAGGCTGGAATGCTATACAGCATGCACTTACAGGAACATTAGCTTGTTCAAGTCGTCTTCCATTTTTTTGGGGGGGGTTACCAAGAATTGAACCCCAATAATTGAACTCAGGAGCTCTTGACTCTTCAGCCCCATCCTCAGCACTTTTTACATTTTATTTAGAGACAGGGTCTCACTTAATTGCTTAGGCCTTCACTTTTGCTGAGGCTAGCCTCCAACTCATGATCCTCCTGCGTCAGCCTCCCGAGTCACTTGGATGAGAGGCCTGCGCCACAGCACCAACATGATAGCAGTTTCCTTCGGTGCTGTTTCTCTCAGTGTTATTTGGTACTTTTTACCTTCCACTGTTGCTCTTAAGATGTCTGATTTTCAGGGTTGGAACCTTTCTTTCTGTATGTTTTGGAGGTACTTATGGATAGGGGGCGCTCCCCTGATTTCCCTTTCTTGATGTCCATAGGGCTTTCTTTTTTTTTTTTTTTTAAAGAGAGAGTGAGAGAGGAGAGAGAGAGAGAGAGAGAGAGAGAGAGAGAGAGAGAGAGAGAGAGAGAGAGAGAGGATTTTAATATTTATTTTTTAGTTCTTGGCAGACACAACATCTTTGTTTGTATGTGGTGTTGAGGATCGAACCCGGGTGGCACGCATGCCAGGCGAGCGCGCTACCGCTTGAGCCACATCCCCAGCCCTCCATAGGGCTTTCTGAGTCTCATTGTTTGGTGTTGTTTGTTTGGACACTCACCAGCTCTGAACCCCTGAGCTGTGGGCTTTTCCTGTTCTCTGTGTACTCTTTCTGGAAGTCCAGCTAGGTGAGATCAGCTCTGCAGCGATTTTCAACCTGGGCCGGTTTTGCCCCCCAGGAAATATTTGCCAGTATCTGGAGAGTCGTCTCTTGTGGTTTTCAAAACATGGTGGGGCGACTCCTGGTATCTAGTGTTAGAGGCCAGTGATGCTGCCAAGCAAACTGCACTGCAAGGCTATCCCCCCAAAACAGAGGAAAGACTGAGTAATCCTTTTTTTGGGGGGCGGGGGCTACCAGGGATCAAATGCAGGGGTACTTAACCCCTGAGCCCCGTCCCCAGCCCTTTTTGTATTTTATTTAGAGAAACGGTCTTGCTGAGTTGCTCAGGGCCTTGCTAAGTTGCTGAGGCTGGCATCCAACTAGCCATACTCCCACCTCAGCCTCCCAAGCTGCTGTGATGACATGCATGCACCCACACATCCAGCTCTCAGTTTCTTAATGCATAAAATACAAGCTAGTGGGCTGCGATTGTGGCTCAGCAGTAGAGCGCTTGCCTAGCATGGGCAGGACCCGGGTTCGATCCTCAGAACCACATAAAGATAAAGGCATTGTGTTGTGTCCATCTACACCTAAATCAGTTATATCAGTTCAGTCACTTATATCAGTTCATTATTTGTTGCTAAGGGGAGGGGTGCTTAACTTTATAATGGCTTGATTTTTGAGCATTTTTTTAAGATTTAAGTTCTTCCCCTAATTTAGGGCTGGAACAAAATTGAACTTGTTTTGAAGAAAAAAAATTAAAAATAAATATAAATAATGTGACCCTGTTCAAAAATAAACAACATAAAGGTCTGGGATGCATCTTGGTTGGTATTGATTGATAAGCTAGGAGGCCGGACAATATTAAAATATTAAAAAAAAAGTACAAGTTAGACTTTCAAGGTGAGAGGCTATGAAAAGATCAGTTAGATCTATAGAGCTTCATAGGAAAGGGTAGGTATATGTGGCTTTCTTAGATGAGTTTTTTTTAATAATATCATATTTTTTAGTTGTAATTGTATATTGGACACAATATCTTTGTTTTATTTATTTATTATTATGTGGCACTGAGGATGAAACCCAGGGTCCTGCACATGCTAGGAGAGTGCTCCAACATTGAGCCTCATCCCCAGCCCAGCCCCTTCCATGAGTTTTTAATTGGAGAAAGCTGGACAAACATGGAGCCATTCTTAACCAATTATTGATTCTATTTGAATGGAAGGGTATTGGTCGCCCCTTCAGGATTAGGTGGAGGCAGGCAGGGATGCTGTTCAGAGGGACATGTGTCTCTGCATTTGGGACATTTCCATATCCCTTCACAGGGAGCCTGATGGCCGCCTGCCAGCAGAAGTCCTCTGTGGCCTCTCTTTTTGTCAGGAGAGCAGTGACCTTCATCTCTTCTTCTTCTTCTTCTTCTTCTTCTTCTTCTTCTTCTTCTTCTTCTTCTTTTTCTTCTTCTTCTTCTTCAAGGAGGGACAGCAGGGATTGAACCTGGGGCACCTAACCATGGAGCCACCTCCCAGCCCTTTTTTGAATTTATTTGGAGACAAGGTCTTACTGAGTTGCTCAGGGTCTCGCTGGACTGCTGAGGCTAGCCTCCAGCTTGCGGTCCTCCTGCCTCGGCCTCCCGAGTTGGGATGACAGGCATGGGCCACCACTACCTGCAGTGTTGCTCTCCACTCATGATGGTGTCTCCGGGTTGCGCTGTAAGGTGACTTGTCAGTTCTTGTGCTGTGGCAGTTTGACGTAAGAAGGTTGTTGGTGGGAAGGAAATGGATGTGGAGAGAAGGATGGTCCTGCTTCTCACCATGTTCCCATTGGCTGTCCCTCCCAGGGCTGCAGATAAAGGAGGCCAAGGATATCTACAAGGGGGAGGTGACCAAGCTCATGCCATGTGAGAACAAGAACCCCATGGGTGGCTATGGTAAGACCATCAGCCACGTGATATTAGGGCTCAAGACAGCCAAGGGCACCAAGCAGCTCAAGGGGAGTCCATCCTGAGCCCTGTCCTCAGCACTGTGGCACCAGGCAGGTGGTGTGACCTCTGTGTCCTCCTTTCCTTGGCCTCTGCACTGTTGATGCCACATGGGACACTCAGGATAACACCGTGTAGTATAAAAGGACACCTCGTAGAGGGCTTGGACATAGGTCCATTCATGAGGTAGCTCTTCATTTGCTCATTGCTCCTGGGAGTTGTATGGTTAAGTCAAGAAATTACTTCTGCCACCCCGTCCCTCACATGATGACCATTGGCCAGCCAGGCACAGTGGAGCATGTCTGTCATCCCAGCTGCTCAGGAGGCTCAGGCATGAGGATCACAAGGTGGAGGCCAGCCTCATCAACTTAGTCAAGGCCTGAGCAGCTCAGGGAGAGCCTTCTCTAAATAAAATACAAAATGGGGCTAGGGATGGGCCTCAAGTGTAAGCCACCCCTCGGTTCAATTCCCAACACTGCCCCCTCACCTCCCCAAAAAGTCAAATTGGACATAATTTTGTTTTCTTTTTTCTTTATTTTTCAAAATGTTTTTACTCATCCACTGTGTTATGATTGACTCACACTAGCTCTGTAACTGTCCCCTGCTGCATGGCCACATCCCCTGCTGCGGGCTTCGGGAGGTATTTTACCTGTGGCTCCTCACAGCTCTGTGCCTGTGTGCGCAGGCACAGTGAATCTCATTTCCCCTGTTTTCCAGATCAAGGCCTCAGGCTCAGAAAGAGGCTCCACAGTCGTCCTGTGTCCAGTGCTGGCTGAGGGGCATAGTGAAAGTGAGTCCTCTGGTGCTGGGTGACCCCTGTTAGTCCTCTGAGCTCGCTGGGACTCAGTGTCTCATCTCTAGACCACTCTCCATCCACCATAGAATGTCTCCATCTTTCCCCCTTTTATAATTTGATGGTTCTTTGATTCTCTGAGGTGGTTTCTTGGTCACTGCTTTATGGAGATCATGAAAATGTCACTTCTTCCAAGGGCTACTTTTCTGTTTCCTAAAGGGGCCTTCATCTCAGGAGCTTGGCTCCGCAAACCTCTCTCTCTCTTTAATCCCTCACCACATCCTGTCCACCCTGGATTAATGAGGTTCTGAGAAGGTGGCCCCTTCTCAGGAATGACACCTTGAGCCAGTTCATCTGGAAAATCAATCGTATGAAAGTGCCTGAGATGAAAAGAGAAAAATTGTCCTCTTCCCCGTAGGAGAGAGGACACAGGAACACAGTGGAAATTTGAGCCACTCATCGGTCTGCTTCATCCAGCTTCTTGAAGAAAAGAGCCTAATGGAGAAGAGGAAAATTGTCTTCTAAAACAAAGATGGTACCCACCTCTGATCCCAGCAGCTCAGGAGGCTGAGGCAGGAGGGTCGCGAGTTCAAAGCCAGCCTCAGCCAAAGCGAGGCCCTAAGCACTCAGTGAGACCCTGACTCTAAATAAAATGCCAAACAGGGCTGGGTATGGGGCTTGGTGGTCGAGAGCCCCTGAGTCCAATCCCTGGTATCCCATCCCCCCAAAACCCAAGTCCTTCTGGGCAGTTTTCCCACAGGGATGATATATTGGGACAGAAGCACCTCAGGTGTGTTGTGTGGAGTTGTGAAGTGTCTGAGTTTGAAGGAGGCTTATGAATCTTGACCTGGGGACTCCCCAGCCCTATTCCTCTTTGCACAGTGACCCAAGGAGGCCAGAGAGGCTGGGCCCTGGTGAGCTCCTGGCAGCTCTGTTGGGGTGCAGTTGTGAACATGATCCACCCATTTTAAGTATGTGTGGCCCACAGGATTTTGATGCATAATGTAGTTTACACCCCCCATCTTAATTCTAAAACATTGTCATGACCCTCCAAGGAACCTCATTGTCATTGTCATGACCCTCCAAGGGACCTGCTGTCCCTCCCCCTGGCTTTTGGCCACCACATACCGACTTTGTTTCTGGACTGGCCTTTTGGGGCCCCCCTCCTGCTGACGGAGCCCTGCACTGGGTGTTAGTCTGTGTTGTGTCCCCCACACCCCCCTTTGACTCCGGACTCTGTCTGGGACAGAGCTCATGTGTGTTTCCACAGGGTGGCCATCTGTAGCAGCTGCCCTGGAAGCTCAGCCTCAGGACCTGTCTGCCAGCTGGGTCTTGCAGAGGATGCTGTTTTTGCCCAGAGCACACCCCTGGGGAAGAGCAAGGCCCCATAGAGCACCGTCACCCTGAGATGTGTGTGCACAGCCCTGGGGGGTGCAGGGTGCTAGGATTTGTTTTTTGTGGTCCTGCGGCTCAAATCCAGGGCCCTGGCCATAGCGAACAAGCACTCTGCCACTGAGCTGTGCTCCAGCCCCAGGGCCTAGCTATGTGGTCTAGACTGGCCTCCACCTTGGTGATCCTCCTTCCTCAGCCTCCTGACCCAGACAGCTTGGGGGGATTTCAACTTATGTTTCCCATTCTGAGCTGGACTCCTTTGTGGGTGCTTCTAGGCGTTGTCACATAGAGGAGGAGACCAGGACCCAGAGAGCCAGAATCACAGGCCATGTCAAATGCAGCCTCAGGTGGATAAGCAGGAATCTCTGGTGCCTTAGCAACCAGAGAGAGTCTTTCTGTGTTGTCACCCAGTGCGCAATAACGTTCCCAAGTCACGCTGACGCCAGAGGAACTTGGTCAACACAGGGGGCTGGGCTCGGCCACCTGCGGGTTCCAAGTCACTGAGGTAAATGTGCAGCCACCAAGCCCAGGACACTGCCCTCCAAAGGTGGACAGGAGAGGAGGGACCGTGTGGGTCTGAAGTGTCCCCTTGACCCAGCCAGGAGTTGACAGTCAACGCCACCTGGACGCATCCACGGCAAGCACCTCTGCAGACACAAGGGTACTGTGGACTCCCCACAACCAGGGTCCCAATCAGGCCATGAGCTCAGCTGAGGCACATGAGCAGAGCACCTGACCAGTCCTCCCCCATACTGTTGAGGTCACCAAGAACAAGGGCCATCAAAGAAAAGGTCATGGCCCAGAAAAGCCTCTAGAGATGGGACACCAAGGCTGGGATTTTAGGACAGATAAAGGGGCATCAGGTAAAACGGAAGGTGGTGGGTGCAGGTGGTGCCTGGGTGCTAACTACAAAGGATGATGGTTGACACACAGGAATAAACTGCCACCATCACATTGCTCTGCAAATATAAAACTGATCTAAAATTCTAAGTTTCCCCCCTTGTGGCCGTGGGCATTGAACCCAGGGCCTCACATGGTTGTCAAAAGTACCAAGAAGGCATGTGCAGTGGGGCCGGCCTGTCATCCCAGCAGCTCTGGAGGCTGAGGCAGGAGGATTGCATCTGGAGGCCAGCCTCAACAATTTAGCCAGGCCCTAAGCAACCCAGCGAGAGACCATGTCTCTAAATAGAATATAAAATAGGACTGAGGATGCGGCTCAGAGGTTGAGTGACTCTGGATTCAGTCCCTGATATCTCCCCCCCAAAAAAGATGGAAGCCGACTGGCCATGAGAGCCCAGAGCTCCCTGGGCCTCACAGCCTCCCTTGGTGCGTGGAACTGGCCTCACTAGAGTCCTGGGTATTTGGAGGTTGTGGTCTTCAGATCTGACCTCTAAGGGCAGGTTTTGTCCTGGCCCCTCCTCTGACCCAAGACCCAACCTTTCCCAGGAACAGGCCAGAGGCCACAGTGACAGCAGGCCCCAGCTGTTGGTTGGGACAGAGATGCCCTGGTGACAAGAGGAGTCTTCTCATTTCTGGTCCTCAGGTGTCGGGGAGGTGGCCCACTGGCTCTGGGCATAGGTGGCCCTGGGTGGGCAGGTGGGGTTGCCAAAGGGCCTGATTACCACATTCATCTCCCAGAGGAAGTTTTGATGAATGACCCATAGCCAAAGGTGGGCAGTGTCTCCATCCATTATGGGCAGTACACAGCCCAGGCCGGAGCAGGGGATTTGGCACAACTTATTGCGCTGACACGCCATCTAGCGGCAATGACAGCACCCCCATTTTTTTGCGCCATTTCAGCTTGAGCCTGAAAAATGGTTGTGATGTTTAGGTGAAGGGGGGGTGGTGGTCCCTGGAAGTGGTTGAGTCGGTCACAACTGGGCCCAGGCTCTTGGGTGCCTCCCAGCACAGGATTGGGTGGCCCATCAATCCCAGCTTCTTGCCTGCTCTCAGGGGCCCCTGTGGAGTGGGAACCCAGAATAGGAAGGGCACTTTTTTTTGGCACCAGGAACTGAACCCAGGGTCTGTTACCCACTGACCCCTGTCCCCAGCCCTTTTTATATTTTATTTAGAGCCAGAGTCTCACTGAGTTTCTCAGGACCTCTCTAAATTGCTGAGGCTGGTCTCCAACTTTCAATCCTCATGCCTCAGCCTCCCAAAATGCTGAGATGACAGGTATTTGCAATGCAGCCCAGCTCCTTTCTGTTATTGAGCCTCAGTTTCCCCATCTGTAAGATGGACCTCTATCTCCTATCACTGGAGGTGTGTGACCATATCCCATGAACCTGGGAGGAGATGTGTGATCAGCCACCAAAGTAGCCTGGATTGAGAAGAGCCCCCAATCCGGGTCCCTCCAGGAAGAGGACTTGGCAGTCTGTCAACAAGGAGACCCCCGCTGGCCAGCTCCACCCTCCCAGATGCTGGGCTTAGAAGAAAAATCTCCATTTGAGGGATAAGAGGCCTGAGGAGGGCCCTGGAGCCTAGGATCAGACCAGGGGAAGTCACTGGCTCCACCCAGTGTCCCCACTGGTTGAAAGACCCTGGGCTGCTGCCCCAGGGCTGCACCGAGGGGAGGGAGCAGTGGCCTCTCTTGGTCCCAGGCCACAGGAAGCAGAGCATGGGATGGAGGGCAGAGGCCATCCTTCTTCCCGCACGCCCATCGAGTCAGCACCGTGCCTTGTTCCCCTCCCCAGTGAGATTCACTAAACTGACACCTCCCACTTGGTGGACTGCAGGTGGCCCGCCGGCCTGGTGCAGGAGGCCACCGGTGGGACCTCTGTTGCCCTCATCACCAAGGCTGGCAGGCCCCTGGTGATTAAGGGGCAGCGTGTGGCCTGGCAATAGGTGCGGCTGTCACTGTGACCAGCTGTGTTGACCCCCGCCCTGTGAGATCCATGTGCAGCAGCGTCTGGGCCAGCATCATAAGATGGGCCCATGGGAGCCTGCCAATTGCCTGCTCCATCCCCTGCTGTCGCGGTCACCATCACTCCGCCATGGGCAGGTTGGCGCGTGATTCACGGGAACACCGAAAGCCGTGGGGAGGTATGTCGTGGGACCCTGTGTGGGACGCAGGGAGGCTGTGGGCCTGGGGACACGCAGGGGGACCCCCTAGAGCTTGGCACCCCTGCCGGCTCATCCAAGGATCCAAGGGACTTCGGCTGGGGCGGGGGCGGGGGCGGGAGCGCAGTGACAACCAGGCAGGCCGACTCCATCCCTGCCTGCGCGAGACTCAGCCACCATCCTTGTCCCTTGTGGACCCCTTTCCCCATTGCCTCAGCCATTGGAGAACCCCAGATCCCAGCCGGGAGCCTGTCAACCCAGGCTGGAGGCTGAGGCTGGAGGGTCATAAATTCGAGGCCAGCCTCCAAATGTAGTGAGACCCTGTCTTAAAAATTGAAAAGGGCTGGGACGTGGCGGGGTGGTCAGCGCCCCTGGGTTCAGTCCTCAGCATCCGAACATGTCACAGGAGTCTCCACCACAGAGGCGAATACCACACCCAAGGCACAGGCGCTTGGCCGCCAAGGGGCATCTCTGGCCTTTGGCCGCCTGCACTCTTCACCCTAAGCGGGAACTTTTCGCACTCAGGATGTGATGGTGACAAGCTGCCAGGGTCCTGGGGCTCCCACCACCCCGCCCTACTATGGTGCGTTCCTCCAGGCAACAGGGAGACCCCTGAGGTGACCTGTCCCCTGGGCAGCTTCCCTGAAAACCAGCGGCCTTGAGGCTGCCCAAAGCCCAGCAATACCCGTTGGGGCCGGGGGCGGGGGTCTCCCGCAGCCACAGCGCTGGCCACCAGGATGGGGATGGGGATAGCCCGGCCCTCCCTTGAGGAGCATAACTCCAAGCGGGGACGAGGTGGGGACCTCGGCCTGGTGGTCTGGGCCTCAGGCGACCCACAGCGGAGACGCGCTGTCCCCTCCTCGCGGTTCTCCGGGGCTCCGCCACCGGAGGCCAGCGACTGCACAGGCACAGCTTGGTCCTGGCTCTGCCCACTTCCGGCCCTGGGGCGTGGCCACACGCCCACTCCTGCGCCATCCACTCTGCGTCAGGATCGCAGCAAACCATGGCTAGATGCCCCTGGGGGAGCCGTCCAGGAAGGCGACTCCCGCAGTAGGTGTGCAGGTAGGGGCCTAGGGTAGGCAGAGCCTGGAGTTTGACATCCCAGCTGCCTGGCCTCCTACTGCCCTGGGCCTTACTTTCTTCCAGCCACTGGAAGCCTGCTGCAGACATGAGGGAGGGGGTGGATGAAGGTAGGGCCTGATCCTCAGTCCACCCCGCCCCCCACACACATACCAACATTCTGTCTGACCCTGGGCTCCATTTGCTCTGCTCTGATGCAGGTTGGCAGTGGCCCCAGGCACAGCTCCATGTCCCCAGGGCAGAGAGAAAAGGCACAGTGCTTAACCGGAAAGGAGGTTCCTAACTTGGAGGTTTGTTTTTCCCTGTATCAGGGACTGAACCCCAGGGCTGCTGGACCATGGAGGCCCACCCCAGCCCTTTTTATATTTAACGACAGGGTCTCAGGAGTTGCTGAGAGCCTCACTAAATTTTTGAGGCTTGCCTCCAACTCATGATCCTCCTGCCTCAGCCTCCCGAGTTGTTGGGATGCAGGCGTGAGCACAAGGGGATACTCCCAGCAGGAAGAAGGCCAATCATGTCTCTGGGGATGAGCCTGAGCAGAAACGAGACCATGACCCTGCAGTTTGTAAAAAGTTGGCTTTATTTATCATTTAATCACCATATCTCATTTATGCCATTTTGGCGTCCACAGTGGCAGTCTCCTGGAAGCTGGGTCAGCCCTTGCCCACCACTGTGATCACTGCCCACAGGCTGTAAGCCCAGGCCACACAGGGCCAGTAGGAATGAGACTCTGAGGTCTGGCACTCTCCAGTCACAGCCCGGGGAACCAGGGACTGGGCCTGCATGCCAGAGGCCATGTAGTCCCCAGTGGTGGCCTGGGGAGGCCCTGCCCTCTAAAAGGTGCAGGAGAGGGATGGTGGAGGCCCCTGTGGGCTGGGAGGTGGCTGGTGGTGGGGTTGCCCTGCTGGGGACTGGGTCCAGACAAAGCCACATGTGAGAAGGTGCTGGGCCCTGGGCGGGAACAAGGTCCCCCCTGTTCTTGTTCCAGGTCTCTGGGGACAGTGTACCACCTCTACTGAGCCTTTACATTGCCCATGCAGAATAGGGGCACCCTGCTGAGGGAACCTGCAGCTGTACTTGAGAGGGGCCTTGAGATCTCCAGGATGGTCCCCAGCTCCATGGTCTACGCACTTGTCACCACAGATGTCATTGTCTTTTTGTCTCAGACACCAGAGCACCTTCCCGGGAACCCCAAGCCCCGGACCCTGAGCTCAGGCCATGAGCCTGAGCCTCCCCTCCCAGCCTCCTAATGTGGTGGAGGCTGTATATGGTGGAGGCCGAGAGAGCTGGCCCCTTACTTGCATTTGGTCCCTAAGTGCAGTCAGAACATTCTAGAAATAAAGGGAGTGACAGAAGACGTCCCTTCCCAGGGGCACGTGGGGGGGGGGGCAGCTGCACAGTGAGGACACACCATGGCTGACTGGAGTCTGGACAATTGGACATGGTGGGGTGGTCCCCTGAGAGCCCTGAGCTCAGCCAGGCGAGGGTGGAGGTGGTGACCCCAGGCCTCCCCCAGATGAGGACAAAGCTGCCTGGCTATGAGGTGTCCACGAGGTGGCAGGGATGGCAGTCCTGGATCTGCCCCAGCATAAGTCCTGTCTGGAACCTTAGTGGGAGAGCAGCCACCTACGGCTGGGCAGGGAGCTGTGTCATCCTGAGCCCAGAGGACCCAATGCCCCCCATCGGAACAGTCTGCAACCAGAGTGCCACCACTGGTGAAGATGCGGACATGCTGGTGATGCTGTCCGTGTCCCCAAAGGAGGTTCGACCCGATGCCCGACCACCCTAAGGCCATACAAAAAAATTTTGTGCTTCCAACCAGAGTCAAAAAGCCACATTTGTGGGGACCAGGGACACCACTGCGGCTGCACACATCACTGAGGAGGGGAAGGGGAGGCCAAAACCACAGTCAGACAGAAAATGGGGACAGCGCTCCCCATCCCTGTCATGGCTGCAGTGGCCATAGCCAGAGCAGGAGAGGAGCCCCAGCGGATGATGTCCCCTTGCACCGCAGCACCGCTGCCCCTGGCCACCACTGCCTTCCGAGGCACCGCCCGGCATCCTCCCTGGTCCTTGGGCAGGTGTGGCTTTCAGAAAAGCAGGGCCCTCATGCTGCCCACCTCGCTCTGCTCCTGGATGAATATCTCGAAGGACTGGGAGGTGACGGTGACCACCAGCAGGATCCCGATCCCACCACTGAGGGTGCCCAGTAAGTCATCCAGGAACAAGAAGGCCCCGACGCACAGGCACCGAAGGCTGTGCGGATGCATCTGGGGGAGGGTAGGTGGTCAGCCCCAAGGCACCACAGAGCCCTCAAGCTGGCCATCAGGCTTGCCCATGACTGAGACCAGAAACTCAGGAGGCCCCACCACCTCCCTGGATCATCATCTGCTAACACCCTTGTGCCTCCACTAATGCTATGGGACCTAGTCCCTGCTAGGGGACTGTGACTAGTCCAAACTGAAAGGCTGCCAGATGCAGTGGTCCATGCCTCTCATCCCAGCAACTCTGGAGGCTGATTCAGGAGGATCGCAAGGTGGAGGCCAGCCTCAGCTACTTTGCAAGGCCCTAAGCAGCTCAACAAATCCCTGTGTCTAAATAAAATATAAAAGGGCTATGGATGGGGCTCAGGGGTCAATTGACCCTGGGTTTGGTCTTTAGTATAGGGGGCTGGGGGACTGGGGACGAGACTCTAATGCTGAAGATGTCTTTCAAAATGACCACTGTCCCTACCAAGGACTAGAAAGCAACCTAGGATTTGCAATTGTGGCTTTTCACGTGATTGCTTCTTTCAGGAAAAGTCACCAAGTGAGAGCCCAAAGGACAACCTGGTCTGCCACTTGACTTTGTAGACAGCCCTGCTCACTGTGGCTGCTACCCAGTGGCAAAGGAAGAGCTGAGAAAATAGTGGAGAGCCCTAGGGAGAGCAGAGGCAGCCCTCCATCCAGGACGAGGCACAGATACAGTGGGCGATACTCCTGCCCTGGGCTTCTGCCACCTGGGGCCTCTCCTCACCCTTCCTCCTCTCCATCACAAGGTGACAGCCTCACAGACCACTTGGCCATGACCCAACTGGTCTCTGACCTCCTCTCTGCCAGGGCCTTGTTCACTAGCACTGACCTCTCTGCTTCCAAAACCACCAGCCCTCTGCGGCTCTGCTGGCCTCTAAGCCACAGCCACCATCTGTTTTTTTTTTTTTTCAGTCTTGGGATGGAACCCAAGGGTGCTTCACCCCTGAGCCACATCCCCAGCCCTTTTTTTTTTTTTTGCATTTTGTATTTCACACATGCCCAGCAGCACCCAGGAGGAACCCTTGCACCTGCCCTCACATGCGTGTTGTGGGTTTGACTTTTTACTGGGAGCTGCTGATCAGTGGATGTAGGGAAGATGGGTGAGAACAGTGAAAGCCTGGCATGTGGCTCCCACCCAGCCTCCTCTGGACTTGTGTCTCTGTTTAGAGGAGAGGGGACACACTGCATAATCACCCAGGAACAGCTGAGAGCAGAGCCAGACTGGGTGATGCTAGTCATGTACACACTGAATACACTGAATTTTTTTTCTGGAAGCTGATTATTTCAATAAAACTAATGGACAGTCTTCCTGGAGCACTGGTGGGCAAAGGAACAGTTGATGGGCTTCCCTCCGTCTATTCATTCATGGGAACATGCATGTTAAAAGCCACTGTCCATCTCCTGTGAGGTTGAAATTCTTATGGGAAACAGGATGTTAATGAGTGAGCAGATTATAAGGGATGTTAGTGACAGTACCATGAGAATGGCCAGAGAGACAGGGCAGGGGCGATGATAGTGCAGAAATAGCAGATGGAGACAAACACTCTGGAAAATTTGGCATGTGAGCAGAAGCTGGCTTCTGTGTGAGAAATGTGTTCATCATGCAAAGGGCATGGCCAGCTCAAAGTCTGGGGTGGAAGAGGCCCTCATGTGCTCTGGGAAGGCTCTGGAAACCATGTGGCTGATGCAGATGGCTGATGGAGAAGGCAGGTGGAGGGACAGAGGAAGGGCAGGTGGAGGGGAAGAGGGAGGGAGGGTGGGGGACTGAAGAAGGGCAGGTGGAGGGTCAGGTGGAAGGGCAGACGAAGGGCAAGAGGACGGACAGGTTGAGGGGCAGTGAGGGGCAGGTGGAGGAGCAGAGGAACAGGAAGTGCAAGGGCAGGTGAAGGGGACAAGGGAGAGCAGGTGGAGGGGCAGGTGAAGGAGCAGGTGAAGGGGCAGAGGAAAGGCAGGTGTAGGAGCAAGTGGAGGGGCAAAAGAGGAGCAGATGGAGGGGCAGAGGAGGGACAGATGGAGGGGCAGGTGGAGGGGCAGGTAGAGGGGCAGGTTATGGAGCAGGTAAAAGGGCAGAGGAAGGGTAGGCAGATGGGCAAGTGAAAGGGCAGAAGAGGAGCAGGTGGAGGGGCAAATGAAAGGGCAGAGGAGGGGCAGAGGAAGGGCAGGTGGAGGGGCAGAGGAGGTGCAGGTGGAGGGGAAAAGGAGAAGCAGGTGGAGGGAGAGTTGTGACCCCCTGGAGCAGAACTCTGAGGACAAGGGCAGTGTTGCCTTTCACAGGAGGAGAGTGGGGGGCTTGCTGGGTTTGAGCAGAGGACACCCATGATGGGACCCATAAGTCCAAAAGTTCTGCTCTGTCTGCAAATAGGCCTCAGGGGCAGAGATTACCTGGGAGTGCAGTCATGAGGCTCCTGCAGGAGCTGGGGGGCAGCTGGCCAGGTGAGAAGTGGACCCCTTTCCTGCTGCTGCCATTACCAATCAGCACAAGCTCCCGGCTGGACAGCAGGAATTTCTTGTCCCGGAGCTGGAGGTCAGAAGTCTTGAGAAGGTGTGAGTAGGGCTATGATCCCTCCCCAGTCTCCAGAGTAAGACCATTCCCTGAGTTTTTCCTGCTTCTGAGGCTGCCAAAGCTCTGCCTGGTGGACTCTTTTTCCATCTGAAAATCATCAGGGTCCCATCTTTAGATTCCTCTCTGTCATCTCATCCCTGCCACCCTATCTCCTCTGTTATCATCATCTCACTCCTTCTCTGGCTCTGGCCTTGCTTCTACCTTTTTCTGAGGCCAACTGTGAGCCCTGAGTAACTCAGGATTCTCAACCCATATCAGGAAGCTTAGCCACATCCTCAAAGCCCCTTTTCTGTGGGAGATGACAGTTTTCCAGGTCCCAAGTATGGTGACAAGTTTGGGGAGGTCATTGATCAGCCTCATGGGTCAGAATCTGAACAGATTTCAGAGTCAATCCAAAGGATTTCCAGGTGTGGTGGATGTGGGGTAAGATGAAGCAATGGACCACAGGCAGCCAGGGGGTGACAACCGGAGCAATAGGAAGAATGGAGAAACCATCTTTGCAGAAGCATCGGCAGTGGGAGGAATGGAGGGACCCAGTACCATTTGAGATGCTGCTAAGGGTGGCCTGGGCAGCCCTGGGGAGAGCATGCTCACTGGTGATTTTCTGTGCTGTGGGACCCCTGGAGCCTGCTCATGCAGAAGGCTATTGGTACCCAGGAGAGGAACATGCCCCTGGGACGTGGAAGGGCTGGTGACATGTCACTGGGGTTTCACAGGAAAAAAAAAAAAAACAGACTTATTGAAGAGCCTGAGTTCTCACTTGAGTGGCCAGGGACTAGAATCTGTGGTAATTTGGACATGAATATCAATGGCATGTTGACCACTGTGACAGATTTGTGAGAGATAAGTGTGTGTGCACCAGTGTGTGTGCATGTGCAAATTATGGCCTCAATTATACTAAGCTTAGTATAAGAATACTAATTTTTAAAATTATTCCCCCAAAATATATATTCAATGCTTTCCTCTGAGAGGTAAGATTCGGGGTGATTTATGCTCATTTTCTAAATAATCCACAGCATGCAATATTAAAGCTGTATTACCTGAGATGAACACATCAGATGGAGATGACATTACCCAAATAGAAACGATCTTACCTGGGAACGAACAATGGTTCCTACTTAACAATTGAATCCTCCCCAAAACAGAATCCATTTTCTCCTTTGAAACTAGGGGTCCATTTAAGGATCAAATAATTTAACATTTGTGTATCAGTTGAGGTGGGTTTTGCTATAGATAATATAGCATGACCACAGTAGCTCAAATAACAAACACTTATATTCTTTATATACTGAGATGCTTGGGAACAGATCATTTTAATATTGGCCCTTAATTGTCGGATGGCCCTCTGACAGAGGTTGAGGAGAATCACTAGACCATCTAATGAGTGTCTCCGGGCTGAGCTAGAGGGTGAGTGTTGCGACCCGGCCCGCCACCCTGCCTGGCAAAAATCACACCAAGTCGGGAGTTGAGTCAGCCGAGATGGCGCAGCAACTCAGTTTATTGTGGAAGAAGAGGACTTACATAGAGAGAGGAGAAGGAGGGGGGGCAAAGGCAGGGGCAAATCAGAGATCAGAGAGTCCCCCAGGTTGGGGTAGCCTAGGCACCCCAGTTACAAAAACAATACCCCATTAGGTATGTGTACCCTGTTGCTGGGGAGTTATTCTTTGTGTTTGCAGAAGCCATATCTTGGGGCCATTCAGGCATGTATATGGAAGCTCTAACTGTCATGTACATGGAGAATCTCAAAAGCAGAATCACAAGACTGGGGATTTTTTTTCCCCAGCGATTGCACTCCCATGGTCAGCAGAGGTCCCAACACTCAATAATGCCTGCAGTAAGGCTTTTGATTCTTCAGCCGTTTGGCTCACGGGCACAATTTGGCTGCTGCAGCTCTCACCATCATAGCTATTTCAAGGCAAGAAAAGGGGGGAAGAGAAAAGAGGGTGTAAGAATCAGAAAATCAAATGCTTTTTTAAATATCATCAGAAGAGTTCTATTTCTATTTCATTGCCTAGCTTTTGGCCAGTGCAACAAAAATATGATCAAAGAGAAGAGTGTTAAATAATAAATGCTGTATTATCCAATAACCACTTTGTTCCACCCTGAAAAATCAAACACTGTGCCTGGACATTGGAGGTAATCTGGAAATGTTGGCCACTAGTACTTTCAGATGTTTAATAATGAGTGACATTGAAGGAAGTACTGGGTCTCCGTGTTTAAGAGTAGTTGTCTGTGCCAGGTGTCCTAGGGCCTGTTTCTTTTCCAGCCACCCACACCTGTTCAAGTGGCTCATGCCTCACTTCTCATCAGGAGAAGCCATGTGCAGTTGAGCCTGGCTTCATGGACAAGCTGGGGACATGTGAGGTCACTCATCAGAAACCAAATGGTCACTGAAGTCTCCTCAAGGTGCCTCCAATATCAGGCTCAGTGGACACGAGTGTCTGTGCAGACAGATGGCACAGAACTACCACCACCACACACCAGCCAGCTTTAGTCTGCAGAGTCATGTGTGGGGGCAGCACCTGGCCCTGGCCACCATCCCTGTCAATTATACCAGCCCTCAGTGGCCCCAGGCCTCTACCAGAGCAGACATCCAGCATGCCCAATCAGCCCTGTACAACCTTCTCAGGAAGCCCAAACAACACCACTGCCCCAGGGATCAATGTTGGTCAGCAGAGGCCCAAGTGGCCGTGAGACCCTGCCTGATGTGACCAGCTCAAAATCCCACCTTCCCCTGGGTACACTTGTCCCCCCCTCTGTGGTCACCTGGGGCTACTCATTGGGTCCCAGCCATGCTCACATCAAGAGAGGGTCCTAGATGTGCTAGGTCTGAACCCCTGAGGGAGCTGTGCCAGGTTGGCCTCCTAGTTGGTTGGAGGGCACACTGGTGGAGAAGGCTTGCTTTGGCAAGTGTTGATGAAGAGGCAGGTGCCAGAGGATGGGAAGAGGTCCTGAGTCACCTGGGCTGTGACCTTTGGAGATAGGAAGAAGAAAGAGGAGGGAGGGTCAAGATTCATGGGGTACCAGGAATTTCAAGAGGCTGAGGGATGGATGGCTGACCCGCAGAGCATCTGAGTGCATGGTCATTAGCTTCAGGGCCCCAGGCCTGTGCAGCTGGAGGTGAAAGATTACTCCTGTACTCACCACAATCCTTCTAGCCATGGGAAGCTCCTGCTCTCCTTCCCCAGGACAGAGTCAGCAACACTGAGTGGGTGTCACAGGATGAGATACACCACACCATTCACCCCTGATAATGATGGATTGTGAATGGACCCTCCCCAGTGAACCTGTCAGAAGCTGAATGGTGGACATGCACACACACACACACACACACACATACACAAATACACACATACACACACACACACACACACACACACACACACACACACACACACACACCTTTTCTCAACCTTCTCCTTCCCATTAAACACAAGTCCATCTGTGAGTCACTTGTGTAAAAGTCTGGGATCCTGGGATCACCTCTGACTCTTTTCCCCCATTCCATGTGTGATCTCTTTAAACTTGCTGCATCCTCCGTGGCCACCAGCCTACTCTGCCTACTCTCTCCAGCCACTGCATGGGACTCCTAATGGCTCTTTCTGCTCTGCACTTAGTCCTGCATCCTGCAATCTGCTCTCCACCCACAGCCAGAGGGACCTGGTGACAGCAGACACCATGCCTGACCTCATTGTTCAATGGCCAGTTCAATGAGCACTGTTCAATGCCCTCATGTCCATTCCACCTGGAGAGAGACCATGGTCTTCACAGAGTCTGGGAAGCCCTGCAGCTCTCCCCAACCCATATGGCCTTGCTCACCCACCAGTCATGCTCACCTACCTATTTTTCAGCTATGCACCAGGCCTACCTCAGGACATTTGCACAGGAAGTTCCTCCTGAGATCCAGGCTCAGTCTTTCACCTATCAGGCTTCTTTCAGGAGTTACTTTGTCAGACTAGCTAATGCCATCTACCTAAACTATGAGCCCCTCCCCTTCTACAGCCCCAGACTGCCTGATTCTCATTATACATCTATATTAAAATTGTCTAGCACTTACACTATGATGTCCCAGCTAGACTGTAAGCACCATGAGGACAGGGACTTCTAACTCTTTCATTTGATGTCTTATTCCAGAAATGAATCTACATAAATATTAATGACCTCTCCAGTCACTATGCTATGCCCTGCCAGGCCTCAGAACCCAGCCAAAGAAAGATGCAAGGTCCCTTTCGTGACACAAAGCTGAATTTCTAGAAACTCAGGAGCATCTGAAAACATTTACCTCCAGAATCAGAGGAGCCCTCTTCATCCTTCACTCCTCAAAGGTACTTGTTGCCCCGGTATTTCTACTTTATGGCTTATTTGACAGAATCTGACTCCGACTCCAATGATTTCAACCAAGTGTTATTAGTTTCTTACTGTCTCTCTCTACCCATCTGCTTCTTCCAAATTTCCTTTCCTTTTGCCTGGTCAAAGTTCCTGTATTGTGTGTCCTAGATGCTCCCCACACATCTCCTAGGCATTGCCCATGGGTCCGTTCCTACGAATCACGAAGACCTTTTTCTAATGTCCAGAAATTCTGTGAGTGTAATGGGGATTTTGCATTGGGAAGAAAATACCTGAAAACCACATATCTGATAAAAGATTTATATCCAGAATATGTAAAGAGTGCCATGACCCATCAACCATCAAAGACAACCTAGCTGCAAACAGCAGAATATCTAAACAGGTCTTTTTCTTAAAAAGCCATCGAACTGATCATGACTATGTGTGTTCAGCTTGTTAGTTACTGGGGGAAACCATGATGAAAACCACTCACACCTCTGAGGGAGACTGGGATCTGATACCTGGCAACCCTGAGTGTGGGGGAGGTGGAGAGCAGTGGGGGCTCTCAGTGCTGCTGGTGGAATGTCAAATTCTACAATTACTTTGGAAACATTTTGGCAATTTCTCAAAAAGCTAAACATAATGTTAGCCTATGACCCAAAAGGGCCACTTCTCACCAGCTCCTCAACAGAACTGAAAACAGATGTTCAAGTCAGCATTCGTCATCCCACCCAAAGGTGGCCTTTGGGCACACCTTCTGGTGTGGTGCTGAGCCTCACGGGGTCATCCAGGTGACAGAAAATGGCCAGACAATAATATAGAAGAACATAGTGACCCTTGGAAATGTTACACTGAAGGAAAACAGCCACACACAGAAGGCCACGTGCTTGCCACAGAAGTGCCCGCAGTGACAAAAATCCATGCAGACAGAACAGAAGTTGTGGGGCTGAGGGTCAGGGAGGCCCAGGAGTGACAATTAATGAGGTAGCAGGAATATTCTCAAATATGACAGTGCTGATGGTTCTGCTGTTTTGTAAAATAGCAAAAACACATCCATCATAAGTGTCCCAAGCACCTATGCATCTTGGCCATGAGAGGCAAGAGGAAGCCTAGAACAGGAGCTTTTAAGTTAGGAGAACTCATCATTTTTTTTTGTTTAATTAGTTACACATGACAGCACAATACATTTGAATCAGATGGAATATAATTTCTCATTATTCCGAGTGTATAGGTTGCAGAATCACATTGGTCATGCAGTCACGTATATACACACACAGCAATAATAATGTCTATTTCCTTCTACACTCCTTCCTTTCCTCCTTCCCCTCCCCTCCTCTCCCATCACTTCTTTCTGCCCAATCTAAGGTGATGTGATTCTTCCCCCCCCTCACATTATCTTACATGTATTTTGTATAATGATGAGGGTCTCCTTCCAACTTCCATGCAATTCCCCTTCTCCCTTCCTTTCCCTCCCACCTCTCTTTCCTATCTAGAGGTAATCTTCTTCTCATGCTCTTCCTCCCTATCCCATTTTGAGTCACCACCCCGCTTATATCAGAGAAGACACTTGGCATTTCTTGGGGGGGTTGCCTAACCTCACTTAGCATAATCTGCTCTAATGCCATTCATTTCCCTGTGAATGCCATGATCTTGTTATTTTTTATTGCTGAGTAATATTCCATTGTGTATAAATGCCACATTTTCTTTATCCATTCATCTATTGAAGGGTATGCATTTTGGCTCAGCAATCAAGGTATTGCGAATTGTGCTGCTATAAACATTGATATAGCTGTGTCCCTGTAGTATGCTGGTTTTAGGTCTTTTGGGTATAGTCTGAGAAGAGAAATAGCTGGGTCAAATGGTGGTCCCATTCCAAACTTTCCAAGGAATCTCCATACTGCTTTCCATATTTGCTGCACCAATTTGCAGTCCCACCAGTAATGTATGAGTGTACCTTTTTCCCGCACCCTCGCCAGCACTTGTTGTTGTTTGACTTCATAATGGCTGTCATACTTACCGAAGTGAGATGGTATCTTAGGGTAGTTTTAATTTGAATTTCTCTGACTGCTAGAGATGTTGAGCATTTTTTTGTGTATTTGTTGATTGATTGTATATCTTCTTCTGAGAAGTGTCTGTTCAGGTCCTTGGCCCATTTGTTGATTGGGTTATTTGGTTTTTGGTGTTTAACTTTTTGAGTTCTTTGTATACCCTAGAGATTAGAGCTCTGTCTGATGAACTTGTCATATTCTATGTCCTCACAAAGGGCTGAAGTGTGGCCAACAGGAGATTGGAGGCCACCAATGTTGTGCCCTTGTTGTCCCCTTGTTGAATGTATCCAGAGCCACCACTCACCCTCCCATGCCACAGAACAACACTGTCATCAGAATGTTTATTCATCACTAGGAATGCACCCCAGGCCCTTACTTGGAAGGACCAGCCGCCACCAGTCACACATGGCATCATTTTCATGCAGATGCTCTGAGAAAATGGCCACCTGGGAGTGTGTCTCAAGTCCTCATGCTTGTCACATGTCGATGTGGTTAGGCTCCTCCATAGCCTGTCACACCCTCTTGTCCATACTATGTGTCTTCTCCACAAAGACATCAGCACTGAGCCAGGGGGTCTCCACCCTGACTGCTCACAGCCACAACCAGCAGTGTGACAACAAAGCTGACCATTGGGGCTCATTGCAGAATCAGTCTTTAGGAACAAATCCTGGGCTTGATTATTTTTAATAGTGCCTCAAGTCACATGGCTGGGTTTGAGAAACACTCCTGGACCAAAACCAAAATGCACACACTGGGCACAGAGTGGGGCCAGTTAGCAAAGGTGAGGCCAGGGTGCTGATGGCACTTGTGCCCAGGGACACCTTCTCTAAAAACAATAATGAGCATAGTAAGAAATGCCACTCACAGGGTCTCTTGGACCTTAGGGCTTCCAAAAACTTGGGACAGGCCAGGGAATGCACTGCCCGACTTAAAATGTCAGACTCCTGTCCCTGGTGCCACCTGTGCTCTCCAGTCTCTGAATGGTGCCATGGTCCACAATGCCACCTCTGTCTCCAGATGGCAAGACCCAGCTAATGCAAGTAGTGAATCTTATTTTGGTTGAGCCATAACCAGATGTCTAGGTGCAGCCTAAGAACCATGGGCCTTCCCCAGTCCCTGAGGAGGTCATGTGCACAGCCTGAGCCCTGCACATGGCCACGTATTCCTGGGAGTGTTGTGTATAGTGAGACAGGGTGCCAGTCACTAAGTGATTCTGACAACTGTGTCCCCTCTCTCTAGAGCAGCCTCACCCCAGGCAAAAGAGCTCCTGCCATTACACAAATCATCCAAAAACTTCGAGCAAATTCTGCTTTCACTGTCCAGTGGCCATGTCCGAATGCCCCACCACCCGCTTTATCTCAGAGACTCTCTTGACCCAAGTGAGTTTTAGCTGCTCTTTCCAAACCTCTTATTGAATCCACACCTTTTGCTCCAAAACATGCCTGAACCTTGGTCTTCTCCTCTGTCCCCCCATCTCCTCTGTCCCCAGCCTTTCTTCTGGGAACTCCTGCTGTGGTCTGCACACCTAAGCACTACTAATCTGTCTTGAGTGAGGGAATCCAGGTTTTCATTGGGTCACAGCAGGAATTTATGCTCAGAAAAATGATTTTAGGTGCTGTGTGAGGAGATGGTGTTCACCTGCCTGACTGTGGTAAGCTCTGCATTAGGAATTGCAAAGCATTGTACTGCACCCATTAAGTGTCCACAATAAATAAAATGAAAATAAACTCTGGATTCTACTTTTGATCTTGTTATTTGCTCAGTACACTATTAGACCAGGACGCAAGAAAAGACCACTGACTCTAATTAAAATCAAATTAAAGCAAGCTTATTATTTCGACCGGCCAGGCTGCCTTGCCCATCAAAATCGTGGGAGCCAAGGACCAAGGCAAGGATTCTTTGTGGCCCAGTTTTATAGCCCAAAAAGTTACACAAAGGGGGAGTTACAGATAACAACACTTTGAGGAGCATAACACAAGTTTATATTTTTGCTGGCCCTGGCATCAGAATTTATGGAGATCTTAGAGACTCAGAGAGGGTCGTTATCCAGCCAGGGAAGGCCAGAATTTATGAGGCATCATCACTAAGGTTTAGGAAAGGGTTGTTATCTGGTCAGGGAAAACCGGACATGGGTGAGTTCAGGGCATGGGCAGGCATTCCAACCAGGTTCAGAATTTGCAGTAATTTATACTAATGCCAAAATTATCTTTTCATGGTTTTGTGGCAAGATGCCCAATTTTAAGAAAAGATCAGGTTGGGTCTATCAACACAAGGACTTTTTTTTCTTTCTTTCCAAACATCCCTTATGTACCAGTCAGACCTGTTGAATTTATATCAAAAGGTAAAATTCTATGTCCTAGATATATCTTGTTGATTTCTGAAATTATAAAGCACAGTGATTCCAGATGATGCAAATTCTAGGAAGACTGTGCTGGGCAGAAAATGGTCAATAAAGTCATATTAGTGACTTCTTTTAAATGATTGCACTATATTCTAATTAGCTATTTGTTACTTATTAGGACCAAGATTACCAATACTATTTTGTAAATTCTGTTATCAAATTTCTGTAATTGCATAAAAAATATAATGGAAAATGAGGAACCATACACATTTTTTTTTTCATTATGGACATGTGCACAGCAGTGATGCTCTGTGCTGCATTATATTAGCAGCCTGTTAAGTGCAGTTATATGTTAAAATAACTCCACTTAAACATGGATATTGACAGTGTAAATGAAAAAGTTATTTGGGGAAATAATGGCTAAAAATGCAAAACAATTTTCTAAGCATGCCCTGTCATTTAATGGCTTTGTACTAGTGAAGGGACTGCTAAGACACAAGTGTGTCTGTCTAGGAAACCAGGCCAGCCCCTCCCAAAAAATCTGCAATCACTCGTGAAGGCTCTGTGTCCCCTAGAAAGGATAATCTTAAGTTCAAGACCACACTGAGCAATTTGGCAAGGTCGTAAGCAAATGAGTGAGACACTGTCTCAAAAAAGGGGAACAGGTTGGACTATAGCACAGTGACAAAGTGCCCATGGGTTAAACTCGAGTAACTAAATGAATTAAAATAATAATAAATCTGGGTTAAAAAAATGTCATACAATCTAGTAATAATATTTCTGGGTATGTATCTAAATGAATTGGGAAACTTTTCTCAAAGAAATAACTACAGTTATATTTTCATTGTAGCTTTATTCACACTATTTAATAAAAGAAAAAAAACAGACAGGCATGGTGAGAATGCTTTTAATACCAGGGGCTTGGGAGTCTGAGGCAGGAGGATGGAGAGTTCAAAGCATCCTCAGCAATAATGAGTCACTAACAAACTGTTTCTAAATAAAATGTAAAATAGGATTGTTGATGTAGCTAAATGGTTGAATGACTCTGAGTTGAATTCATGGTATGATCCCCGCCCCAATAGCTTCCTTTTAGATGAAAGGAACATCAGAAGATTTCTTCCAGCTACTATTCCCCTTACAGGCTACACACTTATAGTTCAAACTGATCTCTAGAAGGCAAGACCAAGAAACTGATATTTTCTAAATAGGCCAAGAGACTTTGGTATTTGTTATAAAACTAAGGACTGAACAAATATGGGAGGTTGGAATGAGAACACAATGCACAGGAAATTCTTCAATGGAGAATCTTAACTCAGTCACTTTGAGACCTGAAACCACAGTTGGAGATGATATACCTAGCCTAGTTATCTCATTAGATCAGAAGCCAGCTTGTTACAAGTTATGAAGGATTCATTTCTGTTTTCTGTAAAAATATCAGGATGTCTGTATGGCCTGGCCATTAGTTGATGTTGTAAAGCTGATTGGAATGTCTGCCCATGCCCTGAACTCACCCATGTCTGGTTTTACCTGACCATATAACAACCCTTTCCTAAACCTTAGTGATGCCTCATAAATTTTGGCCTTCCCTGGCCAGATAATGACCCTCTCTGAGTCTCTAAGATCTCCATAAATTCTAATGCCAGGGCCAGCAAAAATGTAAACTTGTGTTATGCTCCTCAGAGTGTTGTTATCTGTAACCCCCCCGCCTTTGTGTAACTTTTTGGGCTATAAAACTGGGCCACAAAGAAGCCTCACGGCTGTCCTTGGCTCCCACGATTTTGATGGGCAAGGCAGCCTGGCCGGTCGAAATAATAAGCTTGCTTTAGTTTGATTTTAATTGGAGTCAGTGGTCTTTTCCTGCATCATGGTCTAACAGAGATAAAACTATATTCTCTGCTTCACTGATTCCTGGGTTATTGATTCAATCCAAACAGATATTGAAAAAGTATTAAAGCTACTGATTAATATTAATGTAAAACAGTGAAGCCAGGTTAAACGATAGGTAGTTACTGTAGTTATATAAATTGGATCTAATATTGAGTAAGATAAAGAAAATGGAGACCATTATTGAGAATGGAGTCCAGGAAACCAAAATCACATCTGATAATATTGAAATGCTAATGTCCCCAAGGCCTGGAACTCACACTAAAAAACAGTTAAAGAAGTAGCTCCCAGCAAACCACCCCAGGCCCTTTCTTCTCAAATTCCACCCCTAGTCCACCTATCTTTCACCTTTTGGCCTTACCACCTGCATTCTATCACTGCAGGATAGAGGAAAACGAAGGAATGTGGGAAGACTAAAAGAAAACCTTAGGAAAATAGGAAAGGCTGCCCCCTTCCATAGATTCCACATTTTGGGTCCCTTTCTTCCTCCGAGAGGAAGTCTTTTCTGCTATACTTTAATATAGCCTTCCACTTTTCACTCTTTACTTGCCTAGGTGTGCTTCTCTGGTGTTATATTTCAGCATTCAGGGAATCAAGAAATCATCATTGGTAAACATCAGTAACAACAGGTTATTAAAAATGTACCAGGTTCTTTACATGAATTTTGGCCTTCAAATTCACTGTGTACTCTAGCCCTGTGACTAAACTTTCCTGTAGTTTACAACAAATCTAGACCCATTATTATTTTTCTACACTCCCCCACAAAGATGTTTACTGGAATGTTCAGAATGATTCTACAGGTCATTTTAATAAAGTGGTCTTACATATATCTTTAATTGGGACACATTAACTATACTATTTTATTTATAAGTGAGTCATTATTTTTAATGTCACCTAATTTCCTAATTTTTCCTTTCTTTTGTCTTATGTGAAATATTCAGGGGTTGAGAAAAATCTTTTAAAACTCCAGTTCTTGGAGATAAAAATTACAAATAAGGTATCCCTTTAAAATTAAACATGTGAAAAATAATCGATCATGTTGAAACTGGAGTTTTGAGATGAAACTTAATTCCCCCTATAACCAGGTTTTTCTGGGATCCTGTCTCACAAATTTTGAAGAATAAAATCTATGGACACTCAGGGAAGGTAAGAGTAAAAAAAATAAGATTTATTTAAGCAAGAGAAAATAGAACTCCACAATGTGGGAGAGGGCATAATAGCAGAAAAACCCATTTTGCCGTGCCAGCTTTGGAGTATATGTATGGTTTTAGGAAGAGCATGGGGCAAAATCTACTTAAAATAGACATTGAAAAAAACATCCTGACTACCACCTGGGTTCACATCTGTATCCCATCCTTCTTTCTGTAACTTCCATCTGGGTTCACCCCTGGGACAAATAATTTGGTTGTCAGTATTTCCATAAGTGAGCCTCAAGGTATTTTACATTTGAATTAGGCCTTAATGGTGCTCATTAACATATCTATCCACTAGCCTCCAGGTGTGGTTGAAAGCTCTCCTTTATACAGCAGCCTGATCATTTTACTATATATTCTATTTGTCTTCAATCAAGGTGAGCAGGAACTCTGGCTTTGAGAATGTGAAGTGAGAGCTGGAAATTTAGAGGTTTATTCTCAGAACTATGGATAACTAAATTGGAGTTCTGGATAACAGATAGCTGTTATACTGCTTACCCTAGATTTAGAGAGATCAGGAGGCATGAGATTGGCAAGTTCAAAGCCAGTCTTACATCTCACTGGGGCCCTAAGCAACCCAATGTGACTTTGTCTCTAAATAAAAATATAAAAAAGGGCTGTGGTTGTGAATTAGTAGATAAATATTTCTGGGATTAATTTTTATTCACAAACAAACAAGCATATATTAAAAAGAACAACAACCACTACTACAAAAAAAATCTCAGGAGGAGCAAAAGCAGGGGTTCTTAAAAACTACAGCTTTTCTCATGCAGGAACACAGTCAACGGAGTTTGGCTCCTCTTGTGATGATTATCTCAGTCTTCACAACACAATCTGTGGTCATGCCAGGCTAGTGGCACACAGATTTTCACATAGGAATTCAGGAAGTCCCTGAAAACACCATACTATAATGGAAAAGAATGCCAGGGGTCTCAAATCCTGATCTAAGCTCCACCAGATTAGTCAGAGCAAACTGAAAACTGAGTTGCCACAGAGAGAACTTCTTGACACCAGACACTGGAGAAAACTCTGAGGAGCCCCTGACCACCTATGACAGTTCCTACCATTGCCAGTCGCACTGGCTTCAAATAGCTTCCCTATCCAGTCTCAAAATAGGAAGACACCCTTACCATTTCCTGGCTTCCAGTATGCTTATTTTTTTTCTTTGATAGTTTTTTTTTCAGCTCCTGTGTAGTGCAGAACCCTGGAACTCCTGACCTATGTTTGGAAGCATAGAAATAAATCAAAGATTGGCAGGCTTCAGAAACAAAAAAACAAAAACAAAAGATGGTGGAAACCCACCCCCTCATCATTGGCTGTGTGAGAACTGGACAGTGTTCACCTAAAAGACAGATTGGAAAGGGCTTCAGGCACTTCCTCCAAACAGAGCCTAGAGGCCAACTCTTTGAGTGACACTAAATTGCATCCAACCTAGAAACAAATAATGTCAGAAAAACAGTTTGTTGGCTGCTCATTTTTAGTTGATAAAAGACTGGGGATCAACCATGTGCTGTGGTGCATGCCCGTAATCCCAGCAACTGGAGAGGCTGAGAAATGAGGATTGTGAGTTCAAAGCCAGCCTCAGCAATGGTTAGGCACTAAGAAATTCATTGAGACATTCTCCCAAATAAAATACAAATATGGCTGGGGTGGGGCTCAGTGGCCATGTGACACTGAGTTAAATTCTCAGCAGCAAAAAAAAAAAAAAAGAAAAGAAAAAAGAAAAAAAAAACACTGGGGATCAATGGGTACTCACTACAGAGCTCTATGACTATAGATAGATAGATAGACTGATGGAGAGATAGAAACA